>NC_041400.2:131215619-131383119 GCF_900747795.2 Erpetoichthys calabaricus | reverse complement strand
CCCGTGTAGGTGGAAGGCTGAAATTTGGCAGGCTCATTCCTTACAGCTTACTTACAAAAGTTAGGCAGGTTTCATTTCGAAATTCAAATCGTAATGGTCATAACTGGAACATATTTTTTGTCCATACACTGTAATGGAGGAGGCGGAGTCACGTATCGCGTCATCACGCCTCCTACGTAATCACGTGAACTAAAAACAAGGAAGACATTTACAGCACGAGTCACACGCGGGAACGAAGGTAAATGACGTTAATTTTTGACTGTCTTTTAATACTGTGTAAGCATACATATTAACACATGTGCAATTAAACGTGTGCATTTACGGGGTGATTTCTCAGGCTTAAAAGCTCACCTTTTATCAAACGCGGGAAGAAAGGTAACTGACGTTGTTCACTGTCTTTTAATACTGTGTAACCATACATATTAACACATGTCCAATTAAACGTGTGCATTTACGGGGTGATTTCTGAGGCTTAAAAGCTCGCCTTTTACTAAAAAGGTAAATGCAAAACTAATTTCAATCAGTTTATTGAAACGCTCCCGTTAAGGATTGCAATAACATATTCGCGAGATAAAAGAACGAAGTAGGGGGAAATGGAGGAACAGCCGCAAACAGCGAAGACCAAAAAATTAATTAAACAATTGAGAACGGAGCGAGTTAAGCATACAAGCATGTTCATAAGGGAAACAAAGCACGGTGTAAAACGTAACTTTCAATTAAGTTTATAGAAACGCTCCCGCTGCGGATTGCAATAACATATTCGCGAGATAAAAGTTTAATGACAAGACACGAGGTATAAACGAACCACACGCCGTGGCGCAACGTTAGGGGCAACAGTTTCAACCATTCTATGATCTGCTTCTCGCAACTGAAAGACGGCACATGGCGGATGTTAGCCGACTTGCTGACCGCAACGTTAGGGGCTTCAACTATGGCGCTGACACAACATCTCAGTGCCAACACTTTGCAGACTGTACTTAAAAGACACGCCCTCCTCACTGCACAGTTGAAAACACCAATCAAACTAACGATGACATCAAGTATTACCCAATCCAAAGTAGGAAAGGAGGCATCTTCATAAAATGCGTGTGGGATAATTTGCATGAGACGCTGCTTTAAAAAAAAAATGATACAAAACATACGGGATAAATCCCGTCCAGTATTGATTCAAAACGGGACGCGCAATTTCATTCTCAAATGAATGTAATTACCCCGATCTACATACAAGGCGAAAGTCTTGCAACATTCAAAGATGATGGTTTGGGATAAGTACACCATACAACATAAAAGAGCTTATGAAGCCTTGAACCGAAAAAAGCAAGATCTCAGAGATCGTAAAAAAAAAAATAGGAGGTAATGTCGTTTTACTCGCTGTAGATTTTAGTCAAACATTACCAGTTATTCCACGAGGGAGACCAGCAGATGAACTCAATGCGTGTTTAAAATCCATGCTTCTCCCACGCTCGGTTATATGTCGCGTGTTCTCGGGTAGGTGCACCAAAACATTTATACATTTAAGCATGTAATGGGCAAACAAAAAATGAGGTATACCCGAAGGCACTGCAGTAGTACTTCATGTAACTTTACTTCTTAAATGTTAATGTTTTACTGTTTAATAATTTATACGCTTCTTATATATTGTTCAAATTCTTTTATCAAAATAACACTGACAGCGCAATGCACGATAACATGGAGTGAATACACCATACGCATCCGCCCACGGCCGCCCTGGTGTGCGCAGATAGGAGTTGATTCTAAAATAAAATAAACATAAAAACAGTAATACAATCATCACCCATAAACCGGATAGCAGACGTGACGTATTATATGTGTACCAGATTTCAAGTCAATAGGTGAAACGGTTTGCAAGCTACAGGTGATTTAAAATCCTGGACAGACCAACGAAAAGCCACGGTAGCAAATTATAGAAGAAGATTTTACTGTTTAATAATTTATATTTATATGAAATGTGCTTCTTATATATTACTTCATATTCTCATATGATAATGATGTTCATGTTGTTTATATTGATTTCTATGTTATTGTAAGTGCATCTATGTGTGTATATGTATGTATGTATGTATGTATGTATGTATGTATGTGTGTATATATATATATATATATATATATATATATATATATATATATATATATATATATATATATATATATATATATATATATATATATATAAAAAATATGTGTATATGTATATATAATATATCTGTATATGTGTGTATATGTGTGTGTATATGTATATATATATGCCAGCAACACTCATAACAATGACAACACAATTACATTGACAATCATGTTACGTTATTTTTAAAATCTTTCCTTTACTTTTTCATAACCTCTTTAACACACTACTTCTCCGCTGCGAAGCGCGGGTATTTTGCTAGTATACCAATAACAGTTTGTTAAGGATCTGTTTTTTTGTGAAGCTGCCTTCACTCGAGTGATCACTTCGAGCTTTAAGCCTGAGAAATCACCCCGTAAATGCACACGTTTAATTGCACATCTGTTAATATGTATGCTTACACAGTATTAAAAGACACTCAACAATTAACGTCTTTTACCTTCGTTCCCGCGTTTCACTCGTGCTGTAAATCTCTTCCTTGTTTTCACTTCACGTGATTACGTAGGAGGCGTAATACGTGATGACACAATACGTGACTCCGCCTCCTCCATTAGAGTATCTGGACAAAAAACAGGTTCCAGTTATGACCATTACGCGTAGAATTTCGAAATGAAACCTGCCTAACTTTTGTAAGTAAGCTGTAAGGAATGAGCCTGCCAAATTTCAGCCTTCTACCTACACGGGAAGTTGGACAATTAGTGATGAGTGAGTCAGTCAGTCAGTGAGTCAGTCAGTCAGTGAGGGCTTTGCCTTTTATTAGTATAGATATATATATATATATATATATATATATATATATATATATATAATGTTATTGACTTATAAGGATTTCAATACAATGAATAAACAACAAAACAGTAGTAGATAATGCACACATCTTACTCAAATCACTCTTCTTACTCTGCTCTTTCCTGGAGAGAAATGAAAGGAAATCGCTTACTATGAAGTAATCTGACAAACAAATATGCAAAAGCTTAACAACCTTTCAGAATACCTCAGTTAATTGAGGACAACTGCCTGTCATATTCTAAAGAATTTGGGATCTATTTCTTGTCTGCTGAATACACAATGACTATAAACTTTTTGACCTTAATTATCTGTTTTAAGTAAAATAGATCATCATTTTCCAGTTTCATCATGGTAAGTGGACCATCATCCTTCAAGCTGAACAAGAGAACGTAATGTGCCAGCAATGCAGTGCAAAGTATCACAACAGATTTTTCATTACACACTGATGTCCCAGTGGGTGTCACATCAAACAAAGCTGATTAAGAATTATTGTGAGTTCAAGGCTGTCTGAAAAATAAGCAAAACGTTTACTCCACTAAGTCTGAAGAGGGTACATTCCCAATACAGGTGAATCTGCAGTTCCCCAATAACACCACTGATTAGGATCCTGACCCAATATATTTGTATTCCCAAATAATAATGTGTACCTCAACAATGGAGAAAATAGAGTTTTGTCAGTGACACAAATGTGTATCAAACTTTGCTGCTTCAGCATTTTCAGATTATTTTTTACATGTTTCTATGGTATAGTGAAGAAAAATTATAAACATTTCATAAGTTTCAAAGGCTTTTATTGGCAAATACAACAAATTTATGTAAGGAGTCAATATTTACAGTTTTGACCTTGACCCTTCCTCTTCATAACTTTTTCAATTCGCTCTGGCATGCTGGATATCAGCTTCTGGGCCAAATCCTGACTGATGGTGATCCATTCTTGCCTTTTTAGTGAGTGGAGTTGATCACAATTTGTGAGCTTCTGCTTGTTCATCCGCTTTTTGAGAACTGACCACAGGTTCTCAATGGGATTAAGATCTGGGGAATTTCCTGGCCACAGGTCCACACTTTCAATGTTATGATCTCCAAACCACTCCGTGGTCACTTTTCTCTTGTGACGTGGTGCTCCATCATGCTGGAAAGTACACAGATCACTACCAAATTGTGCCTGGATTGTTGGGAGAAGTTGCTCTTGGAGGACGTTTTGGTGCCATTCTTTATTAATGGCAGTGTTCTTGGACAGCATTGTGAATGGGCCCATTACCTTGGATGAGAAGCAACCCCACACATGGATTGTCTCAGGATGCTTCCCTGTTGGCATAACACAGGACTCATGGTAGCATTCATCTTTTCCTTCTCCAGACAATCGATTTTCCAGATGTCCCAAACAGTCAGAAGGGGATTCATCTGAAAAAATAACTTTGCACCAATGTTCTGCTAATAAAGCTCTTTGCAATGAATTAAAATGCTTCTGATCACTATAATATAAAAACAATGAATTACCACCACAAAAACTGAAGCCACAAATTTTGCAAAACACAAAATTTGTGTCACTGCCAAAACTTTTGTCCACTACTGTTTGTGACCTTCTTTCAAAAGTACATCCAACAGCAACATCAAAGCACTCGAGCATCTCCCACACCAGTGCCAAACTGAGTGATGAACCACCAGACTATAACGGGCACACAAGAAAAAGCACACAGGATCAACCAGTGCAGTACCCACTCTCCATGACCAGCCAACCAACCAATCCAGCAAATGTTCATTTCCCAGTGACCACTTCCATAGTCCCAGAACCTGTATAACTGCAACTCAGCAGTACAGCAAAAAAAAAAAAAAAAAACAACTTTGAAATCACAGAATCCATGGCCTCTTTGTTTTCCAAACAAAAATGGTTAAAGTTCAGTTTTTCAAAGAATACATATTGAAACCCACTGAAGAAGATATAAACATATTTGAAGAAGATTAATTTTATTATAATTCCTGGGACTGGAAAAAGCAAATGCAGAAAATGAATGCACGGACATCCTCATGCTTTTATTCAGTAAGCTGAGTACCTTGCAATATGGGCAGTCTCTAGGTCCTTCAGTTGTATTTCACCACAATAACATAACACTCGTGCTATTAAGAAAATAATCATAATAATATCAATAACATTTTTTGTTTTATACCCAAATGATTTAAGCCAAGTGCATTCGTGTAAGCACAAGCCTACCACCAGACTTACCTCAAATAGGGAATTGAGCGGTCATACAGTATATTAACTGGTAAGCATCAGTTAGCTTCTGTAGGCACTGTGATGGACACATCTAATGCTGCCGAGTTTCTACTTTGAGATGATCAGTGTCAGGATAGTCTCCATCAAAGCTAAATTAAAAGTTTCATCAAAACTCAGGTCACCTATCCACCTGTTTTCCTACACGCTTATCAGGTCCAGAATCATAGCAGCCCATGCATTTCTTAGCAGTAGCCCTAGAACGGTGCACTAGTCCATTGCAGGGCACACTTACTGACATACAGCAGGTCGATTAACAAGACAATCTATCCAATGTGGGAGGAAAACACATGCAGACAAAGGGCTCAAATTCAAACTAGGCAGTGACCAGGACAGGGATTGGAACACACAGGTCTAGGCCTGTAAGGCTAATATTAAAGCCAGCAGGTAAAAGACATATATTTAAAAGGTCATTTTAAATACTCTAGTAGGGCATGGAGAGCTAGACAAGTTGTGAAAATTACCTCTTCTATTTAAAATAATAAATGATATACTGTATGCTCTTAAAGCACTACTGGGCTATTCAGACTGCTAGTGATCTATTCACATTTCTTTGGGCATGAATATTAACTGTATTGTTCAGCAGAGTGTGTCTGAGTGGCCTTTCTTTTCAAAATTTCTATGACTATCGGAGTTTAAGAATTACACATATAATCAGAATAAAAGGCAACCAACCACTCTACACCACAGGACCTGAAGTCTAATCTACTCCCTGCTTTTCTTAACACTTCAGTCCTATGCTTATTCTTCTCAGCTTGGTCTACACATCAATACCATTCAGAATGGTTATTTCCTCCACTTTTCAATAAGTAATTCCACTGTGTATGTTCATTCACACAAAGGTTTTGCAATCTAAATTTTGAAAACCCATTCTACAGAAAAATCATTCTGAATGGAAATGCTTTTCCAATGGCCATTTTCTTAAATATGCACCTACTACATCTTCCCAGCACTTACAATGTTTGATATTCATCCTATATTCTACAATTGTAGGCTTATCATCTCAGAGCTATCATTAGCGTGTCAGCACCAATCTAGCTATTTGGGGACGAGGCGGTGGGTTGAAAGACACAAATCTTAATGCCGTCACACTTTAAGCACATTAATAGCAGAGTCTATATTTTGGCAGCAGCTTGGGCTCTTATAAACATTTTCAAAATAGAAGTTTTGAGAGAGCTGACAATTCAAGTAATGAAGAGCCAAGACCATTCAAAGATGAAAACATTCACTTCACTTTATGGTAAAAATTTCTATAAAGCCTGTGCTGAACCTGTTCAGTTAAAGAGAACAAAGGATGGACTGGTTTTAATACTCTTCTCATTATTTATTGTCTTTATACACATAACACTTTTATACTAGAAAACAAAGCAAACATGCTGTCCCAGTTTTTAATCTGTATGAGACAGTATTTAATGCTGCTGACTCACAGCACAGATGATACACATTCAATTATAAGCCCAGTTAATTTGGATGCCGTGTTCATCATCTCATGATTCTTCAATGTTAATATTAGGTAAACAATCAAAATTGAATTTGCCTGGTATAAGTCTGTAAGGATGTATACCGTGCAGTAAATTTTATATGAAAGTATGTAATATTCTGGAAAAGAGGGTCACAGTGTCGCTACAGTGGTCACCTCATCTTTCACTCAATTGCAGTTGAGCCTGTCTGTAAACTAAGTGTTATTGAATGAAGGGAACTCAAATTTTATTATTTTCTCATAATGTCTTTGCCTGAATTCCAGTATATAGTGTGGTTGTTCAGAAGGGTCTGTGCTCGCTCATGTTCTTAAGAAAAACTTGGGGCACAACACTGATTTCAGGTTTTGTATCTTGGCTTCACTTACAAATTACCAGCGTTTTTTTTTTTCCTTAAGAATTGTTTGACCAATCACGTGATTTAATGGGGAACAAATTAAAAGAAACACCAATAAACCAATGCTTTCTCTTCAGCATCAACAACATTGACTCTTGAAAAGGAACAGTAGTTCATGACTTAGCACCGCTAACTGGTCCACCTTTAATGAATGGTTACCAGTGTAGCTGATGAAGTGCCCAATGATTCATATAAAATATATATGTTTGGGTGACTTACGACTGTACTTATGCCATTATTACATATGAAAATCACTGAATATATGGAGCCCTAGTTGTCTGCAATTCTTTCAGCTTATTTTTTTTTAAACCTTTCTCAAAGGCATATGCTCAGATACCTCCTCTTCAGTTAGACCGACAATTAACTACTATGAGGTGGATTTTATTTGATCATCCATGTAGTTGGTCTTCCCTTTGCATGTTTGGAGAACATCCATCTCCTTGTGGACTGCACAATCTGTCACAAGAGAATTGTGCTTCTAAGAGTACTTACTACTTGACATGAATCCTAATGTATTTCTGCTGCCTAAACAGAGTGCGGTAATCCCTCGCTATAATCGCACTTCGACTTTCGCGGCTTCACTCTATCACGGATTTTATATGTAAGCATATTTAAATATATATCGCGGATTTTTCGCTGGTTCGTGGGTTTCAGTGGACAATGGGTCTTTTAATTTCTGGTACATGCTTCCTCAGTTGGTTTGCTCAGTTGATTTCATACAAGGGACGCTATTGGCAGATGGCTGAGAAGCTACCCAATCAGAGCACTTATTACGTATTAAATAGAACTCCTCAAATATATTGTGAGCACGGGGGCTGTTCGCACCCCTAGAGGATACGACCGCTCCTCAAAAAACGCTGAAAGATTACCTTCACATTGCTCCCTTCCTTGCTGGGCTTACTTGTGGCTGCTTTGTCAAGCGATATGCTTCCCGCACGGTGCTTCGCATACTTAAAAGATCAAACAGCACCTATTGATTTTTGATTGTTTGCTTTTCTCTCTCTCTTTCTCTCGCTCTGACATTCTCAGCTCCTGACGGAAGGGGTGTGAGCAGGGGGGCTGTTCGCACCCCTAGACGATACGGACGCTCGTCTAAAAATGCTGAAAGATTACCTTCACATTGCTCCCTTCCTTTCTGGGTTTCCTTGCAGATGCTTTGTCAAGTGACATGCTTCCCGCACGGTGCTTCGCATACTTAAAAGCTCGAACGGCACCTATTGGTTTTTGATTGTTTGCTTTTTTCTCTCTCTCTCTCTCTCTCTCTGACATTCTCTGCTCCTGACGCGCACTCCTTTGAAGAGGAAGATATGTTTGCGTTCTTTTAATTGTGAGACGGAACTGTCATCTCTGTCTTGTCATGGAGCACATTTAAATTTTTGAAAAAGAGATAAATGTTTGTTTGCAGTGTTTGAATAAAGTTCCTGTCTCTATACAACCTCTTGTGTTTCTGTGCAAATTTGTGACCCAAGCATGACAATATAAAAATAACCATATAAACATATGGTTTCTACTTCACGGATTTTCACCTTTGCGTTCCAGAACCCCCTGCAATCGAGGAGGAATTACTGTATACAGATTGATTCATATTTGCATTGTGAGGTGATTATAAAATTTACTCTTTGCTATCTTTAATGATCTAAAATTTGTAATGCAGGTTAAAAATGTCACTGATGTCAAATGCCAAGTAGACTATACATTGTCACACATGCACCTGCAGGGAACACCGTAAGGCTCAGGTAAGACTGGTAATACCAGCCCACAGTGAGATGGGGTGCTAACGCTAACAGTCTGTTCTTCTCCTGCTCAACTCAGAGTAGCTCCTTGGAGATGTCGCCTAGCCCCTCCCCAGCAGACACACCAAGCCCAGCCCCTTACAGGTAAAGACCTTTATATACTGGAGATCTGATAGATATCGGTCAGTTATATACCATAGCAACTGCTAGAGAGGAGCTCCTGGCTGGTCATAGCAGAGAGACAATAGTCGTCTGTTCCAGAGTCCATCTGGCATCCTTATTTTTCATTTCTGGTTTTGATTTAATGAAAAGAGGGTCACTGAGCCAATGCCCTAACATCTGCACCCGTGACAACATATTAAAAGTTGGTAAGTTGGTAAGTAACATTCTGGACTGAATGTATTATCTTACAGTCAGATTTAATTCCCTGTTCCACGACTAAATAAAGTGAAAAAAGAGTGGGAGAAAAGAGAAGAAGTGAGGAAAAATATGATAACGTTTCTACATAAGGCTGTGATTTTAACAGTAAAATACTGTAGGCTGATATTTAACGTGAGTTTTAACCCCATCACAGTACTTAAAAACCTGCAGTTCATGTAGTTATCTCTGTAAAGTAAAATCAATAGGCCTCTGGCGTTGTACTGTACAATACTAATCATTGTGGCAAATTTTTGAGATATCATTAAAGACTCATACAACAGTTAAGGATTTCACTGTATCCATACACATGACAATGTTACTACTATTACGCTATTATTTCATCTGGATACACACACACAAAGAAAGACATCATTTTAATGCAAGACATAATTTTAATGTGTCTAAATTTTCCAGTGTGCTCTACTTTCTCAGGAGCTGTGCAGAAACAGCCTACAATGGCAATCCCTATAAGGGATCTTTAGGTGCTTGGAAGCAGATACTGGCTAGTGAGGTCAAGACCAACCACACAATCTCCACCTCTTACTCATTCTCTTTTTGTATGACTCTGAAAATTACATTATTTTTCAGCTTCTCAGAAGCTTTAAAAGGTCTAGCTTAGTGTTTCTCACCTTAGGCGGTACCATCAAACCCCAAACAACCCCCCTCCCCACCTTACCCAAGTTGCATTAAGAACATTTCAGGGGTCATTGTAAACTCGAACAATGTTGGGGGGGTGCGTTGGGCATGAGCAGTTTGAAAAAGTGAGTGATACAAAGAATAAGTGAGAGAAAAAGAGAAATAATGGCACGAGCATCCAAGAAAAAATGCAGGCAGTACAATGTGAAATATCTACAATAGAGCTTCATTCCTTGACCCTTGAATACGCAGCTGCCAATGTGCCTTATTTGCAAGCAGATCTTTTCAAATGAGGCCAAGAAACTGTCACATTTAAAGAAACACAATTTAAAAGAGCTACCTTATTTCCAAACTCTCAAAGACAAGCACTCAAAAAGAAGCCCAGGCAATTTTTTGGATTAAAACGCAAAAAAACTCTAGTGGCTTCCGAGATCTTAACTGCAAAGCGAGGGCTGTGTTTTAAAAGCACTAGTGGCCTCCTACAACATCTCCCTCTTAATTGCAAAGCCTTTTACAGTGGAAGAGACATTAGTTCTCCCAGGCATAAATGAGGCTGTTTCCACATTATTGGAATGGGACCCAAAGCCAGTTGTAAGAGTGCTATCCTTAAGAAATGACACAGTGGCCCTGAAAATAAAACACATGGCGCTGGATTCTGAGGAACAATTTTGTGTCACAATTTGTGATCGGTCTTTCTGTATCCAGCTGGAGAAGATGATAACAGATGGCAGTGAAGCCTTTTTAATGTCTTATGTTCACTATTTGTCTGACGACACGGCTGAGGATTTTCTGTTCAGTAAATATCTGATGACAGACACACAAGGTCAGACAATTTTCACTGCACTTGGGGAGTATCTCAATGTAAAGTTCACATGTATGGAAAACATAATTGTCTGCACTACTGATATGCCCACCTCCATTGTTGGCCATTACCATGAGTTTACCGAATTGATTAAAGAGTGTGTGCCACATGTCCTCACATTTCGCTGTGTTCTGCTCTGTCACAATCTTCTGGCTAAAAACAAAAGGCCTGTGCTCCACGAGTCCCTGAATTTCACCATCAAGGCAATCAACAACATCGAGGCAAAGGCTGTGATAAAGAGACTTTAAGGCTTCATTAAAAGCCAACACAGCTCAGGAGCCTGTATCTGATTTTAAGTGTCAACAGATCTGACTGATGATAAACTGCTGCATTACACCAAGCACCTGAAAGCTGGGTGGAGATCTGCTTCAAAGAATTTCAGAGTTTGGATGTCCTTGAATAGGTGCTGGAGCCTTTCCAGGCTGATGAAATCCAAACAAGGAGGCTCAGATGACATTTCAAAAATCTGATTGGCATGTGATGTGGTCCACATATGACCAGCACTTTCCTGAGCTGCAGAAGAATGTCCTGCATTTGCTTCTTGCATTCCCCATCTCTTACCTTGTTGAGGAGGGCTTTATTCAAGTGGTACAAATGCAATCAAAGTACAGAAAAAGGTTCATTCTGATAACTTAGGTGAACTCAGGCTCAAATCAACATCCATCTCTCCATGTGTGGAGAAGCAGGTTCACACTAGTGTGCCTAAAGATACTCCTCTGGTCTTCATTATTTAGTGCTATACCAGAGAAATATGTTACTGCTAATGTTTACAATTTTTGTTTTTACAGTTAATGTATTTTAAATTAAGCAGCCAACTCTTTTTTTTTTTTAATACTGAAAATGTACCTTGATAAAAGATTGACAAAGGATGGTTATGTTTACAATGCATCATTTAAAATAGTTTTTTTAATTCTAACTTATGGTTTAATATTTTATTCATTTTGGAGAATACAAATGTGTGGTTATTTTTGCAAATAAAAAATAAGCTTTAAAAACACCACTTTGGTTTTCAAAAAAAGGTGTTTGGTGTTGTTTTTGAAAATAAAGCCATTAAATAATTCACAAGTCTTGTATGTTGGATTTTTATATTACCAGTTACTGTGGATGATGGTAATTGCTGAAAAAAAATCTAAATGATGGCCAGTATTTGGGGATGTTGGTTCTTGGCAAGAGGCCATTTGCTTATAAAAGGTTGAGGAACACTGGTCTATACTGTCCAGGTATTTATGCAAAGATATTGTTTGTTAATTTTAAATCAGCCTTTAATGCAGTAACATTACACATTCTTCTTTTCAAACGTATCTCTAACTTCCTAACAAACAAGAAGCAATACAACATGTACAGATGAACTCTCACCTCTCTCTTTCTGTGCCGTGCTCTGTTATTGTCCCTGCACACCAATGACATGTCAGGTCAGGTCGGGGAGCAAACACTGGCTGCACCCACCACACAATGAAACAGCTCAATGCAGGTAATGTGCCTTATTCAGGACTCCATGAGCAATCACTCATTGGACACAAAGTCAAACCAGCGGTACGCAAGGATTCTCCGAAGAGACACAGTATCGAAGGTGTCCAGTCTTCAGCTTAGGACACTGGATAGTATCTGTTTTGTCTTGGTAGAGTAATATTTTTCTACTTTCCCCTTTTGTATTATTAATACAGTATGTAGCCTTTATCAGAATGCCTCAAATCTCACAGACTTACCACTGTTTATAAAGTATTGTACCATATAACTTCTCCCCACCTTCCCTTCTACATTTATAACCTCAGGCAATCAGGTATAGTAAAAGACAAGCAGGAGTTAATTTACAATTTAAACAATGTAATATTGATAATATTCATAAATAATAACAATATGCAAAGTACATTTGAATATTGGCAGGCATACAACCTGATAAATGGTGATGTGTAGTTTCAGGCGGCACACAGACTTGTTTGTTACTTAAAATGTCTCTTGTTAAGGCATCATTTTGTGGTCAGCTTTCTTCAGAACAGGTCGCATGCCTGTCTCAATATGGCTGCCAAGCTGTGCTCTTCATTGTGTTGTCTTTTTCAGTTCATGGTGTGAGATGGTCTTTCAGCAGTTTGGTAAGAGAGAGAGAGCTGGGTAAAGCAGGCAAATTTATAGGTTTTCCGTCCAACCCCTAGAGCCAATAGGGCACTGTGGTACTTAAAGGCTCCTGACACAAGCCAGTTCCTAACAGCCATACTTCAGACCAGTGGGGGAATAGAACACCTTCACACCTGCCATCCCCTAAAACCATATGTTAAGGTAAAGCTTGGCAGTTAGGCAGTCTGGCTTTCCTGCGGGGGTTGAGAGAGAGACTTTGGCAGAGAAACACTTGCCAAACTGGTTTGAGGCACTTCCCCCAAACCCTGTCGTATCCGGTTACTACTGCCCTAACTTTTCACCATGGGCGGTTTTCTCTCCTTTTATCCCCTGCTTTCTCTGCTTTCCACTTTAGCAGTGGGTGTTCGACATGCTAACACTTCACATTCTTCACACCAACAGTTACATCTTTCAAAACTTTCAACACAACATTCCACAACTTTCACTTTCATCTACTTTGTTATTTTCTTTTTCATAATGATCTTCCTTACTACCAATAATACAAGATAGTAAACCTCTTATAACAGCAGCTGTCTTCTTTATACCAGATTTCTGTTTTCCTGATTTTAATCCTTCCAGCCCCCTTCCATTTTGTGGCACGCTCAGCTCACCTTCTGCCTTCTCTACCTGCAATACAGGTTTCCATTTCCTAGCTTTAGCCTGCTTGTCCCTGCAATACAATTTGCCAAATTCATTATGAGTTGGCCTGCTTTTGCCCCTGTAAGCAAACATACACGTACATACTGTGGAACGAGCCCCGGACACAGACAGGAAGACATGTTAAAGTCACCACCACACGTTTATTTACACTAATATTTACAAGTTATAGTGCCACACAACCCACAGACTCCCCAAAGTCCAGGCCAAAACACACTATGCCTCACTCTTCAGGCCGCCTCCTGTCTCTCCTCCAAGAATTCATCCGTCTTCCACCTGATTCCAGCCTCTCTGTGAAGGGAGGCAGCCCCTTTTATAAGCACCCAGATGTGCTCTGGAAATCTTCCACCGACACGCCCCAGTGTGGCGGAAGTGGCGGCTGTATCTCCGGAAACACTCCGGGTGTCCCCACTCGTCTTCCCTCCAGCACTTCCTGGTGTGGCGGAAGTGCTGGGGTCCAGGGCTCTCCAGGCATGGGGGCGCCCCTGGCGGAGACCACGGGCCCCTACAAGGTTGAGCTTCACAGCTCTGTACCCGTGGCCCCCAAAGCAGCCAGGGCGGTCGCCCCTTCGTGGTCTGGAGGAGGCGTGAGCCCTCCTCCGGTCTTTCTGGCCTTCCCGGCTGGGTACCACCTCTAGCCGCGTGCCACAATACACAAAGATCCTAAACGAATAAGTGCCATATGAATGATGCATGCAAATTTAAAGGTTTTTTGTAAAACCCCTAGAGCCAATAGGGCGCCGTGGTACTTAAAGGGTTCTGATACAAGCCAGTTTCAAACAGTCATACTTCAGACCAATGGGGGAACAGAAAACATCTTCACACCTGCCACCCCCCAAAACCATTTGTTGAGCTAAAGTTTGCCAGTTAGGCACCCTGGCTTTCCTCTGCGGGTTGACTGAGAATCCTGCAGAGAAACGCTTACCAAACTTGTTTGAGACACTTACCAAACTTGTTTGAGACCCCCCAGCCCTATCATAAAATTCACTTTCCTGACTTAGTCCTAGGGGTGGGTGTGTGTGTGGGGGGGGGGGGGGTTTACATGAATGTCACCAATGTAACACTAGTATTACTCTCAAAATCTGTCTACTGACTTTATAGAAACAGTCAGCAGAGACATGAATGTTGCTGCCGAGATATATAAATCTCTGGACAAGATCGACACTCTCTCTGCAGACAGTCACACTGCTGATGGCTGTGTCCAAGAGGTCATTAAAGGCCTAGATCTTGGTTTTTATCCATGACACTCGCAAGCCCAGACACGCAGACTCCTCGCTCAGTTTCTTGAGAGTCCCAATCAGAGCCTCCTTTGACTCTGTGAAGATCAAATCATCATCTGCAAAGTCAAGAACAGTGAATCTTTCTTCACCAAAAGATGCCCCACAGCCGCTGGACCCCATGACCCTGCCCAACACCCAGTCCATGTAAGCACTGAACAGAGTTGGAGAAAGAACTCACCTCGACGAACCCCAGAATCAAACAAGAAAAACGCATAGGTTCCGAGTCCACTCTGCACAGCACTCACAGTACCAATGTATAGGCCGGCCATGATATCCAGCAACTTCAGGGGGTCTCCAGCAAAGTCCGAGGATGTCCCACAGGGCACCTCAATCAACTGAGTTGAACAGTTTATAAAAATCGACAAAGGATGTAAAGAAACTCTGCCGATATTCATGTTTACGCTCGAAGAGAGACCACCGTGCCAGGATGCTGTCAATGCTAAAACAAAACTGCTCCGGACATTGATAGGCGAGCAAGGGATTACGAATCCTATTGAGGAAGAACTTAGCTAGGACACTACCCAGCACAGTGAGCCATGTTATCCCCCTGTAGTTGCCACAATCCAGAACTTCACTCTTCCCTTTCCAGATAGGAATGACAATTCCCATTTACCAGTCAGGTGGGATGAAGTCTGTCTCCCATATGGAAGCAAGGATTGCTTGCAATGCCAGGACAGCCTTACAACCAGCCTGGAGAAGTTCACTACAGATACCAATGACAGCAACTCTAGAAACCCATCAATGAAGTCTGCTAATGACATAATACTTACTTGCCTCATCATTCACAGCAATAATGAAATCTATAGGACTGAGGCAGACCATCTAGTATTACGGTGTGTTAAAACCATCTTGAGTTCAACATAATTAAAACAATGCCAGTGATAACTTTCATAAAAAATAGCCTTCCACTTCTCCCACTGGAAATAAACAAGGCAAAACTTATTATGACAGGTATCTAACCTTCCTGGGAACCACTATCTTCAACACCCTGAAGTGGGATAATTATGTAATTAGCTTAACCAATAACATATGGCCAAGAATGTACTTATTCCTTTAGCCGAAAAAAGTGAATGTCATCCAGTCAATACTGATCTAGTTTTACAGAGACATGATTGAGAGTATCCTCACATCCTTAGTCATTGTCTATTTCAGCATTGCATTTGCTTGTTCAAAAAGTAAACTGCAATGAATCATTTCCTTGGCAGAGAACATCATCGACTGCTGTTTTCTCAGTTTTTAAAATCTTCACAACCCCAGAGCAAAGCAGCAAGCAGGAAAATTGTTGCTTTTTTCTCTCACCCTTGTCATCATTCGCTTTATAAAGTCTCACCCAGGAAATTCTACCGGCCCCTCACATACAAAACTTCTCAGCACCTAAATAAGCTCTTTCTTAGCACTATAACAGTCAGTCAGTTAGTCATGGCTGTCCATCCGATGATGACATTGTCCATTCATTTGTTCATCTCTGTCACTCCCCATTTCTTTGTGAAACAGTAAGCCAATTTGGGAAAGGCAGACTTGCCCCCCAGACACTTTGGGTTGGATTCAATGGTGATGTCTTGCCATTCTCTTCCCCTCTTGTTGATGGTCAGTTGTTATTCAAAGCGATGAACTCCTTCAATTATTGTCTGTCTCCAAAGTATGCAGCCCCCAGCAAGTTTCTCAAGCTGCATATAAGGAGTGAAGCAGGCCTTGAGAAAATGATTCAGGTAGTCCTTACAATGTTTCTTTCATCCACCTTGAGGTTGGGATCTTTCAGTAAGTTCACCATACAAAACCATCCAAGGAAGCCAAGACTCCTGCAGATAACGTCCCCAGTCCAGTGGAAATCACGACAGAGCAGCATGGCCTCAATGCTGGTTGATTAGCAGTGCTCTATAATTTTAGTGTGAGGAACCCTGTCATCCCAAGTGATGCCCAGGATCTTCTGGAGGCAGTGGATGTGGAACAGTTCTAGTGTGTGGATTGGTTGCAGTAGGGAGTCCAGGACTCATATCCATAAAAGAGTGTTGATATACATACCGTGTAAAATACCACAACCTTGGTTGCCAGGCAGTGATTTCAGTTACAGAAGACACACTTATGTAAGTGGTCAAATGCAGAGCAGGCTAGTCGGAGGCGGTTCCCAATCTCCATAGTCCCAGAGGCATTGCTAGATATTATGCCTCCGAGATAGGGGAAGGATTGTATTTTGCCAAGTGTCTTGTTGCCAGTCTTGACATCCATTGGAGGATCTGTGTGCTGGAAGGCAGTCTGAATGGTCAGTGACTTGGAGGTGCTGATTTCCTGGCCCATCCAGAAATAGGATGAATGAAAGGACTCAACAATCCTCTGAAGGCTTTCTGGGTGGAGAACTACGCCGGCAAAATTGTCAGCATACCGGGACTCAAAGATGATTGTCGAGTAGGCCTTCGAGTGGGCTGACAATCTTCAGAGGTTTAACATATTGTCATCCAGTCAGTATCGGATCCGCACTCTATCAGTGGCATCCAACACATGTGGAGAGAAGAGTGGCAACAACAAGGTAAATGTTGACAAGTACCACAGCCAGGACACAGTCTTGCTTTCGAGCCAACAGTGATTTCGAAGGGAGCAGATGTTTCCCTACCAACAAGGACTTTCGCTCTAATTCCACCATGGAAGAGATGAAGTATAGTGAAGAATTTCATGGGATATCCAAACTTACGGAGTACTTCCCAAAGCATCTCACAGTTGACGGTGTCAAATGATGGTGACAAGGGTAGCATGTTGCCATGAGTTGGAAATTTTGCCAAGCTTGCAAAAAGTGTTAAGAAATTGGTCAACTTGATGAGAAGATTAATAATAATAATAATAATCCTCCATATTTATATATTTCGGCAGGTACAGTGTCTTCACCAGAAGTCTTCTTTTTTCTTCAGGGCTTGGACAGCAATTTGGACTTTGCGGAGAGTCTGAGTCTGACATTCATTTAGTTCAGGGACCTTAGAGAGTGTGGGGATCTTCTACCCAACTGAAGGATTTGCTGGATTCATTTGGTTTAACAGTTCCCGAAAATGCTCTGCCCAATATTCCAAGATCTGTTGTTCATCTTTGAGAAATGTCACACCATCTGTGGTCTGGCCTGAAGCTACGTTACATTGATAAGGGCCATAAATTCCTTAGATGGCACTGTAAAACTCATAGGTCCTATTTTCATATGTATACCATTGGATTTCAGCAGCCTTGTGGATCCACCATGCGTTCTGGATTTCATGGAGCCTGTGTTGTGTAATTGATCTAGTTTTTTCCCTACTGCTACAAGAGGGAAACTGATGACAGATTCACAAGATGAGCTTGAAATGCTGCATTCCTGGCCTCCAGGAATTTTTTCTGTGACCTCCTTGAACCAGTGTGGATTTTTCCTCTTGGATACTCCAAGGGCTTTTTTGGATGAGGACTTCAAGGCTGTGAGCAGCAAGTCCACAGTTCATCAGCATCAGGATTGGTAGTCATGATGTCACCATCTGTGGTTGGGACATGGATGTATTCAAACGGAGTGCAAAGATGATTTGTCAATGTTTTTTGGTGTTAATGGTTGCAAGGGATGCAATGTTGAGGCGTGGCTTGAGAGATTGCCTTCTAGTAGGTGGTCTAAGTACAATGATGGACCAAACAAGTCTATGGTCTGTAAAGCATTCTATTCCTCACAACCCTCGTGTGATCAGGACATCCTTGAGATCACGCATAGTCCAGGAGGTGGGAGTCGTTTGATCGAGGATGCATCCATGTCATTTTGTGTTTGTTAGGGAGCTTAAACATTGAGTTGGTAATAGACAGTTGGTGCTCCATGCAGAAGGATAAGAGATTGAGCCAGTTAGCATTCAGGTTTCCAGTTACATGTTTCCCGATCACATCATTCCAGACATCAGAGATCCATCCAATTCATGCGTTGAAGTCTCCAAGTAAGGCGATCTTATCTAACTAAATAAGTAGTTAACTGAATCTAAATTTAACATTTTGTTAAAAATTTTATAGAAACCTCAACTTAGTTGGCATAATCACATTTTTCCAATTTTCCATTATATGGCCAAGGCAATTAGTTCTATTCCTTTTTGGAGGATGTGAAATTTTCTTTGTGGCTGGGCCTGTAAGCCTGTTTCTGGGCCCTTATGCACTACAGTGTTCTGTACAGATCTTTGCCCAATTGTGCACACGTGTACCCTGAATTTTTCATTTCTGCCTTAGGGCTAGAGACCTTTCAAGCGAGCCACTGATTAATTTTTTGTGACACGATTTAAAGGGTGTGTGAACTTGCACATATCACTGTTTTGGAGTAGTGGTCATCATTATCATTAATCATAATAGTATGCATGTACTATGCAACATCTCTGGAACAAAGGAACACATTTTGGGGACTGGCACTGGACAAAGGAACATGTGTAGTTCTGGAAGCATGTTTGTTACTTTTTAGCAAAATATGTTAAGATTTTAGAAATATGAAAAGATTGCTAAGAACACAGAGAACTTTGAAGAAAATGACAAAATGTGTCAGATGCTGTCTAATCAAATGGACACAGATGTACTAGTTCCTACCCTCCATATCTTCTTTTGATTAATAATAGAAGTAGACATGACAGCTCTGGGGACCTAATTTCTGATTTATTAAAGGTGTCATGAATCAAATGCAATCTAACAGCGAAAAGGTGTAGGCCTTCAAAAAATCCATAAACAAGGCTTACCCCAGATAACCTGATCCAAAACTCCAATGGCTGGGTTTGGCCTACACAAACTTAACAGTGTCCCTGTCTTGTGAAGCTCAAAATACTCCTTTATTTTCTCAAAATTGTACCAAATTATAAAAATGTCCTTTCTACGGAGATTAACTCTGAAAACCTCTGACTAGGAAGGACAATGCCATAAAGTAATTCTACTAAATGCAATGATTATTTTAGAAAGAACAAAAAGAGCAAAAATGGGAAAAAGCCAAAAGGGATTTGCCTAACAAGACACTCCAAGACAAACATATCCCAATACGAAATCCAAAGATCAAAAACCAAAAACAGAAGCAAGCAAATGCAAGAACCATAAATTCCAATACTTTAAATGAATGCACTCTGTGAAAGTGAATGAAACACTAAAGGATTTGCTCTGAGCTCTGAATATAAAAACCGAGGGTGATCCTTCAGCAGTGGCATCAGGGTGGATACCACCTCTTGGGTTTCCATCCACAGATTCTTTAAAGAACATAAAAACTCAAAAGTGAATAATTAAAGAAAACAATCAAAAAAACAACAAAACGTAACATAAAGGCAAACCTATAACAGAATTAACAGAAGAAAACAGTAATAATATTAAATGCACAATGGTTTCAACATACACATTGCTAACAATCTCTAATTAATGCATAAAATCACCCATCCTTCAATTAAATCAACTGGTTTAATCGAATTTAGGGCCATAGAATAACGGAGCCCATCTTGGAAGGAAATGATAAAGCAAATAATGAGATGTCACAGTTCCATAGTGATTACGCACTTCACACTACTACTTTGGCATCTCCTTATCAACTATCCTTCTAAACTGCATGTTTACAGTTTAGAAGAAAAGTAGACTAATTTTATGACCCTCAACACAATTTTGTTTAGTGATTCATGATTAAAAAAATACTTTAATTTTAACAACACAAATTTATTTTTGTATAGCCCAAAATCATACAAAGAATGCCACAATGAGCTTTAATAGGCCCTATGTAGCTGACAGCCCCCCCAGCCTTGACTTTCTGGGAAGAAAAGAAAAAACTCACAAAAAAAAAACTTTGCAGGAAAAATCTTGGGAAGGGCAATTCAAAGAGAGACCCCCTTCCAGGTCGGCTGGGTGGACCTGGGTGTTCAATAGGTGTCAAAAAATGGGGTAAATACAAAACAGAGCACAAGTAATCTGCTTCACAGAGATATATGGCCAATCTATCATTGCCACCTTAGAAATACAATATAATAATATGATATAATCATGTGCAAGTGCTGTCACAACTCTCAAAACAAAATTCAAGAGTAGATTATACTACTCACTAAATTCAGAACTGTCACATATAACGATACAGATTTGTTCACATACAAGGAAATCCACTAACATAAATGGAATGCCTGGTAAAAGCTGTAACTTCATTTATTGTTAGGATGATATCTGAGGAAGACCTGTCAGGAATGATATCCCTAAATAGAAATGGGTGAGGGTAACACTAATGAAAATGGGATGAAAAAATAGTTTTCCCATTAGTTGAGAATCTACAAGCTCACAATGCCTGAACTGAATTGGTGGACAGCTGTAGTGTGACTAAGTGAAGCCTTTGAAAATGTTCTACGTGTCTGTCACAGGTCATTTGAGAACAATAATTTTAATCTTTTAAGCTGCTAATTCTTCTTCCCTGCACCACATTTCTCCCGTGGAAATCCTTTTTGTCCCTGGGGGAAATTAGGCCAGTATCACTGGACCTTGTGCAGAAAGTGCAGAAAGTCATTCTTTGTCGAAATTACATAGACACTTCTCTCAACTGCTAGTTATGACTACCAATTGTAAAAAGGGGTATCTCCCCTTAGTCAACACATCCAATGTTATCAAAAATGAAAACTTTATTTTAATCAACACATGGGTGATAGATTATTACAAGACGTACTGAAAAAACAAAAGATTAGACAGAAAACAAAGCCTGGGGCTCAGCTTGACCCTGCTATATGTTTAATCCCAAAGCTACCTAAAGAATTGATCTCCTCACTTTTTAGCCACACAAGTTCAGTACCTCAATCAGCAATCCTCAACACTATTTGAAACATGGAGACAGTCAAGAAGGATGTAGACTATCTAGTATACTCTTATACATACAGTATACACTGCACTTGATTTTGAGATGCTTCTACTATGTCAAAGGGAATGTGACCAAAACATTAATTCAGAATGATGTCTTCTGTTGTGGTGGGTTGGCGCCCTGCTTGGGATTGGTTCCCGCCTTGCGCCATGTGTTGGCTGGGATTGGCTCTGTAACGTAACTACAGATGAGCAAACACGACTTTAAGAAAATGGCAACTTCAAGCAGAACTTCAGAAATCAAAGAAAATTTGGATATTTCTTTAACACCCCTTCATAAAATGTTCACTTGAAGAAAAAAATAAGATAAAGGACCTTGTGTACTTGCAGTCCTACCCTTCTACTTGAATAAATGCAGGCAACACATCTAAACAATGAAGATTGCAAAGGTATAATGGCTTGTATATAACAATTTTTTTTAACATGACAAGGCTCTGTTCTTCCTCTATCACAACCCCTAACTCCTCTGCAAGAAATGATACCTAAGCAAGTGAAAAGTTTTTATATTACGCCATTAAATTTTGCTTTCCTAATTGTAAGATTTATTGACTTACCAAAAAAGGTGCAATTAAGATTATTGAACTTTTTGCATGAAATCTTGTCAAGTAAATGTTGCTTACCCAACTGGCAAATTTATCTTTGCTAAATAAAATATAAAAACTTTTCATTTGCTTAGATTTAATTTTTGCAGCATGCAATAAAAATCTTTTGCAAGATAAAAAAAAAATCTTGCATTGTGAGAACTGTGAGTGTATAAAGTTTAACATGTTTATAAATTAAAGAATCCAGAAACATGTCACTATGCAGTTCATCTCCTACAGTCCTGCTGCTTGTGAAAGTACGATTTTAACTGAACTCAGAGCTTGAATTACATTTTCTTTGCCATATTGGGACAATGGTTTGATAAATCAGCTTATGAGATTTACTTATTGTCCGTCTCGATCATTAAATCTCTGTGATTATTTTTCTTGCGAGAGGGTCAGTTACTGATACAGTATATTATTCCAAAAACATTCTTAAAGAGAGATTATAATTTAATCCACTCAAAATTGACCTGAATGAAGACAATAAAAATATAATTTGTCTCCCTAATCCTTTTTCAAACAGGACTTTTCTCGTGTAATCTGCTATCCAATCTCTATAAGCACTGGTAGGACATGTGCTGCTCACTGCTAGTAACAAGATGCACACCTTATCCCTTTGTAATCCAGGTATTATTAATTTTGATAAAATAAGCTCCTTTGCATTGTCAAATACAGCTTAAACTATTTAATGATGGGCAATGTGAAATATAAATACAGTATAGAGAACTAATCACAAGGATTGCTTCTTGTTAATTGTGTTTTAAATCCCTTAATAATAATCATAAATTCTAAATATTTGGTTTTATTTGTTTCTTAACAAAAAATAAACCAGTAACATATTAAGCCTTGACAAACAAAAGGCTCCACCTGCTTAGACCTCACAGCTGGGGTTTTTCTTTTGTTTTCCTGCTTTTTCACGTGTTTGTGTTTTTGTCTCCATGCAGAGTAATGCATTTGAAAAGCCTCCAATAACTGAATACAACCAGGTAAGGCTTGTGCAACAGCACTGCTTATTCCACACAATCTTCAGTCACAATGACCTATAAGGAAAGTTGCTTTCAGTTTTCTGTTGCAAAAAAGATACAAAGTAATATTAACCAATCCACTAACACTCAGTCATTCAAAAATAAATAACTAAATGGGGCCAGGCAGTGGCATCATGTGTAGTGTTGCTGCCTCCCAGACACGGCATTCTGGTTTGAATCCCACAGCCAGCAGTTGTCAGTGTGGTGTCTGCATGTTCTCCCCTGGTTTTCCTTCTACATTCCCAAAACCAGGCAGACTGATTGGCAGCTGTTAATTGGCCCGCTGTATGGATGTGTGTATGAGTTGGCATTTTTAGGACTGGCAGCTCATGCAGGGTACCCCATGACCCTGATCTGTACTAAGTGGGATAAATATAATGTTAGTTTCTAAGTAAATAAATAAACTATTATTTTAAGTGGATCGTTCAGTGGTTATGTGGGTCTCAACGTCATTGCAGATAGAGTAATGTATCACAAGGCAAGGAAGTCAGTTTGTGAGGGCTCCTACAGGTACTTTAATTTAACTCGAAAGTTCAAAAATATGAATTTAGTCTGATTGGAAAAATAAAATGAGTGTGAATGTCCTGGGATGAGCTAGTAATAGCTGATGCTGCCTAAAATATGTTGAATAAATTACCATGCAGTTAGGATAACTTTAGGAACCTTCAAAGCACAACTTTAGGTTGTGAAAGATCAGCCTTGACACAGACAGACACGGACTACAGATGTCAAAAGCACACCCGTTTATTGCACACAACACGCACAGTGCACAAAACACCACAATATAGCTCACAGTCCCTTTTGTATTTCTTTTCTTCTGCCGCCTCTACTCCTCCCGTCCCAAGTTCCATCCTCTTCCACCTGACTCCGGCTCCCCGAATGGGGCGAGGCAGCCCCTTTTATGGCACACCCAGATGTGCTCCAGGTGCTCCCTGATAATCTTCCGGCAGCACTTCCTGGTATGGCAGAAGTGCTGCAGTCCATGGCTCGGGAACCATGCAGGCGCTCCTTGGTGGCAGCAACATTCCTGATGGAATCCAGGGGGGATGCCCTCTTGTGTCCGGGGGAATATATTGCCCCTCTCCTGGTCCTTCCTTGTTTCAGGCGTCCCGGTGGGGCAAAGGTCCCTGGTCGTCTGCCACAAGGTTTTGGAAATTTTTGAAAATTAGATGAGTATGATCGGTGAGCTGGTTGGGCTTAATTGCCTGTTCTTGTCAAAGTTCTTCTAATGATCTGATAGGCTGCTATCTTCATGAAACCCACCATAAAAAAACAAACTGGTGAATGTTCACTGGTTGACGTTTCTTAAATTAAACATAAGTAATACTACATCCATAGCACGGGTAGGACAGATTATTTCTTTATTGAACAAATTCAGTTTAGACAAAACTTTCTTTATATAGTGTTTTATAATGTTTTTATTATTTGTCATGCAGACAGCATGGTGGTGCAGTAGAATCCAATGTTCTCGGTCTAAATCTCGCAGCTGGTGACTAACTACAAGGATTTTCATCATGTTTACTGTTTCTGGTGTGCGTCAAAGTCCACCATGCACTGAGTGGTGGTCATTTCTGAATTCCATTGTAGCACAATGTCAAGCAACTTAGAATACACCATCAGATGCAGTATGCCCTGTGCATTTCATTTCTGTGCGAATCAGTTCCTTGGAATCACGCTGGGACAACTGCAGTAAATGGAACAAACAATCCTCTGTTTTCAAATGATTTATTATGGTCACATCAACTACACAATTTACCGTAGTTGCCATTAATTAGTGGAAAATATTCTATACAAAGGGAGATGCATAAAACATATGAAAAACCTCCACAAGCATAGCCTTCTGTTTACATTCGCGTTGGCATTCATACACACGAGACAATTTCAGGTACCCACCAAAACAAAAGCACAAATGAGTACAAATGAAGATGTGCATCACTTACTTCCACAGTCCAAAATTTTGTTACTTTTGTGAGATATCCGTAATGGGCTTGCTATGTCTCCTTAATGTAATGAGGTTTATGTCAAAAGCCAAAAAAGTTTTTTGGGGTACTTCATGATTTTTGACTATATCAGTTAATTCAACATTGCTAAAAAAATGCATGATAAGCATTAAGAGAGCACCAAAAACCACACAATATAAGAAAGGTGCTGGTTAAACTATGGAAGTGCAAAGTGAAGTTTGAATGTGTGAATCCCGCTACTACTCTTTTTCTTTATATGTGAAATATCAAGGAGAGCAGAGCAGATCATAAAAAATAGCTTTCAAAGCCCCTACTTTACAATCTGGGGAGCTTTTAGGAGCATCAGTAGACGAGCTTCACTTTCATTGGGAAAATACAACTCTGTGCATTTTAAAAGAATGGAGAAGAGATTTGAGGAATGTGTTAAATATGGTGGCATCTGCTAATCACTTCCAATTTACCATAAACATTTTTATAGTACTAGGGTGTTGTACTGTGTTAGCCATAATCTTTTTAGTTAGCCAATAAAAGGTGTCATTTTGCTTGGCTTTTCATAAACATTTTTGTAATTGCGGGTTCCTAATTTGTGCCAGAGGAAATAACAATAACACAAGTATGCCTTTTTCCTTCATAAATGACAACTTGGTAACCAATGTTCCATATACACATTTGCACCACCCATGACGGTTTAACATTGTATTCCAGTTCAGGGTCATTACCTTCTCAGTGAGAAGGAGTTCATTTTGGAGTTTCAGTCGTATGGATAGAAGAATTGTTTACTGGTGCACATCTTCCATCTACTGATGATTAGGAACTGCAAGCCAACAAAAGCTCCATCTGTTCAGTAAGGCAATTCAAAAAGTGCCTAAAAGGAAATCTCAGTTCAGAAAAACAACTTTTTCCTCCCAAAATATAAATAGATTAGACTAGTAAAATATAGGGTTTCACAAAAAATAATTTAATATTATTTTAAGGAACATAATCCACACAGAATATTTCTGGAATAGTTAAATAAGTAATGATTTTTTGGCTCTAGAATTTGTCTTTGACCTTTGCACATTCATTATTATTTATTTTTATTATTATTAATTTATTATATTATTTATTAAGCCAAAGCATTGGTTTATTTGAGATTTCTTTGCTTTTTAAAATGAATTATGTCAGCACTACTCATAAAGGCACCACATTACATAAATTTATTTGCTTTTCCCAAGTGTGTTTTTTTTTTCTTTTTGAAATGCACAAAATTATAACGACATACTACAATATCAAACAACTAATAATAGCATAACAGTGACAACTTCAAAATTAATCATGAGAAAGTAAATAAAAAATAGAAAGAAAAAGAAAGAAAAAGAAAGGGATCCTTACTGAAGTACTTGTTAAGAGTAGCAGTGACATTGTGAACACATGCTGAGCCTATATAAATTTCACATGACTCCATATTCTAGTTTTCCTCTGGCATCCCCAATATGTGCACATGTACACATTATTTGGCCTTGCATGACTCAATGTAGGGATGTGTGTGTGTCCCCTCTGTTCCTGATGTTGTCAATCATTAACCAGCATCTGTAATGCTGGCACGGGTAAGAGAATCAGAAAATGGGACCATTGACGCTGATTAGTAAAATACAGTACTGAATATACAATGTAACAAACTGAAAGATGAATAATGATTTGAAAGAACAAACAAGGCAAGTTTTCAAAAACATATTACTATTGAACATTAGAACAATCTAGATGAAAACAGGTTCTTAATGAACTCATTTGAAAATAATAGTCTTGATCCTCTGTGATAATTCCCTTCATAATTTTAAACGCTTCAGTCATGTCTGCTCTTAATCTTCTTTTGCTTAAACTGAAAAGGCTCAGCTCTTTTAATCTTTCCTCATAATTCAACCCCTGTAGCCCTGGAATCAGCCTAGTCGCTCTTCTCTGGACCTTTTCTTGTGCAAACAAAACTGCAAATAGTACTCCAGACGAGGCCTCACCAGTGAACCTCCTTGGACTTGTACTCCACACATCGTGCAATAAAACCTAACATTCTGTTTGCCTTCTTAATGGCTTCTGAACACTGTCTGGAAGTTGATAGTGTTGAGTCCACTACGATTCCTAAATCCTTCTCATAAGGTGTACTCTCAATTTTCAGACCTCCTATTGTGTATTCAAACCTAACATTTTACTTCCTACATGTAATACTTTACATTTACTTACGTTAAATTTCATCTGCCCAAGCCTGTATGCTGTCCATGTCCCTCTGTGATGATTCAACAGATTCCAGCTTATCTGCCAAATCACCTATCTTGGTATCTGATGAGGTTCCTCGCACCATCACCCTCTGCTTTCTGTGTCTGAGCCAATTCTGCAGCCATCTAAAAACATCACCCTGAACTCCCACTTCTTTTAGTTTGATGCCCAGCCGGTCATGTGGCACCGTTATCAAATGCTTTCTGAAACTCAAGATAAATAATATCATATCCTCCAAGTTGATCATACCCGTTTGTTGCTTCCTCATAGAATTCCAGCATGTTAGTAAAACGCGACCTCCCTCTTCTGAACCCATGCTGCTCAATCGTTTCCTTAATAATTCCTTCCATTAATTTTCCTGTGATGTACATTAAGCCTACTGGCTTATAGTTGCTTAGATCTGCCCAATCGCCCTTTTCATAAAATGGAATAATATTTGCAATTTTCCAGTCCTTTGGAATTTCCCTAGCAAGTAGTGACATCCTAAAAATATGCATCAGGGGTTTATACTGTATATGTACTCACTAACCTCCAAAAGAAGTGAAGGGTAAATATTATCAGGTCCTGGAGATTTATTTTGTTGATTAGTAAAGTTATTGTTGTTTTATTATTTTCTATTCATTTGTATGGAAATTATACAAAATAAAAAGATTTAATTATTTTTGTAAGGACTGAGACAGTGTTAGCAGTGTTAGCACAATCAGCTTCTTTAATATGCTGTGAGTAACAGGGTGACAAAAGAATAAACATTAAAGTATTTCAGCAGAGTCTGTGTATCTAAATGCAGTAATTCAAAGAAACAAATATATTATGGGGTGGTGTGGCAGTGTAGTGGATAGCACTCTGCATCCCAGGATGTGACTGTGGTATATGCGGCAGTTTATTCTGAAATAATTATATGAATAAATGTGCTGCAATTGTAAAATATTTTTAAATTGATTTTATTAAAAGCAAGTAACATTCCATACAATCAAGTCAAACTTAACAAGACTGAATTCAATTCAACCCACACCCAACAGCCAGAGTAAAACTTTAAAAATAGAAAAGAGGGAAGAAAATCATTTTTCCCCAATATAAATGATTATTCTAAAATATTATTGATTAGATCCTGCCAGGTTTTAAATAAAGTTTTGAACAGATCCTCTAAGTGAGAATTAGATTTTTTCCAATTTCAAATAGCAACTGTAAAATATGATATCAGCTAGGGGTAGAATTTACGCCCCATGACCATGAACTGGATTAAGTGGTTTTGAAAATGTATATATAGTACTTTCAAAAATATTAAAACAAAAAATTTAAAACAAAAATCTGAATATTCCTTTGCATTTATACTACTGTTTTATAGGTCTGAGCTGCTGCTTCAAGCATTTTCCTCCCACATCCCAAAGATGCACGTTGAATGTACTGGTGACTGTAAATCGTGAGAGCGAGGTGGGTGTTTACACGAGTGTGTGCTGTGCTAGACTGGTGGGTCATCCAAAACGGGCCTCTGCTTTGTGCCAAAGGCTGCAGGAACAGATTAGTACACTCCCTCCGCATCCCAAAAATGGATAAAGAGGATTCAAAAACAGAAGCATGGATGGATATTAACTGACTCATATTGAGTGCTTTTATTTTATATTAGTATCTACAGTTGCATACATTATAAAAAGTATATTTTTGGGGGGAGAGTCATATAAAGCCAGCCATACTGGATTGGAGAACATGACTTATCTTAATGGACTTTGATCCAGCTCTTAAAGCCCCATCACTCCCATGCCTTGTGGTTGGTCTTTCTACTTTTCAATTGCTTCTTTGTAAAGCTGTTTATTTCACTTTCAGCATACGCAGTTCAGGGCAGATCTTACTCAATTCAATAATCTGCTTTGTATGAAATGAACAATTACGTTCTGAATATTGTGTATGGGTAAATCCCCACAGATAATTGTTTGCTTTTAACATGATGTTCTTAGTTTCTATTATAACTAGTACCTTACTGCTCATTGGGTTATGTATCATTTTCTATGTCACACAGTTATATGGATCGTGGACTATCTTACAGACAGACCTCAGTATGTGCATCTCGGGAACTGCAGGTCTGACATTGTGGTCAGCAGCACAGGAGCGCCGCAGGGGACTGTACTTTCCCCGGTCTTGTTCAGCCTATATACATCGGACTTCCAATACCACGTGCAAAAGTTCGCTGACGACACTGCAATCATGGGCTGCATCAGGAGTGGGCTGGAGGAGGAGTATAGGAACCAAATCAAGGACTTTGTTAAATGGTATGACTCAAACCACCTAGAACTGAACACTAGCAGGAGGTGTTTTTAGGAGGACCAGGCCCCTCGTGGACCCCGTGATCATCAGAGGTGACTGTGTGCAGAGGGTACAGACCTATAAATACCTGGGAGTGCAGCTGGATGATAAACTGGACTGCCAATACGGACGCTCTGTGCAAGAGAGGACAGAGCCGACTATACTTTCTTAGAAGGCTTGCATCCTTCAACATCTGCAATAAGATGCTGCAGATGTTCTATCAGACGGTTGTGGCAAGTGCCCTCTTCTACGCAGTGGTGTGCTGGGGAGGCAGCATTAAGAAGAGGGATGCCTCACGCCTGGACAAACTGGTGAGGAAGGCAGGCTCTATTTTAGACATGGAGCTGGACAGTTTGACATCCGTGGCAGAGCGACAGGCACTGAGCAGGCTCCTGTCAATCATGGAGAATCCGCTGCATCCACTGAACAGTATCATCTCCAGACAGAGGAGCAGCTTCAGTGACAGACTGCTGTTACTGTCCTGCTCCACTGACAGACTGAGGAGATCGTTCCTCCCCCACAATATGCGACTCTTCAATTCCACCTGGGGGGGGGGGGTAAACGTTAACATTATACAAAGTTACTGTCTCTTATACCTGCATTTTTATCACTCTTTAATTTGATATTGTTTTATTTATTTATTTTTTTTTTTATCAGTATGCTGCTGCTGGAGTATGTGAATTTCCCCTTGGGATTAATAAAGTATCTATCTATCTGTCTATCTATTTATATGTGCCCCTTTTTTTAGTGTATTCCAAAACAGGAGCTGCCTCCCAATTATCTTATATTGTATTATGCAGTACATTTTGAATTTTTAGATGACTTAACTAAAATGTTTAGTGTAGCTACACCTAGCTCTGTGCCCCTGACTCTGTTTCATTATTATTGTCCCCTTTGTACATGGCTCTATAATTTAACACAGAGTTCTGTTAAAGAATTAAGTATGTACAGGAAAAAATGAAATGAAATGAATTTGTATATGTAAATGTACTAGTGTAGTGCACTGGAAGATCACTCCAGGGGCTACTTGTTTTATTACTTTCTGTAATAATTTTGATAACCATATCAAGTTACTTTCTAAGGGCTGTGGAGGGAGCCTTCTCAGTAGATACAGGCATGTCGTATTTTAAAAATCTTATTAATTACTAGTTCAGTTTTTGCATCTGTTTTAAATTTCCACAGTCTGTTCCACACATTTTACCTAACCATAGCACACATCTTTATCGTTTGTCATGAAGTATTGGTGACCAACAGCTGTTGTCATGCGTCAATTTACTAAATAATCAGCATTTTACAGATCCTAGGAGTTTGGACTTGCATGATGTTATCAATACCAAAAATGAAAAGCTAGATTTTACAGCAATTACAAGAAAGTCGTCACCCTGTAACACAAATGCATTCAAATAAATAAAATCTGAAGAAACTCTTTAGAAAAACAAAATCAATGAGATGCATATGGAAAATAAAACCGTGAAGGACATGCTTTCAGATTTGAATCCTATGAGTCACTTGTCATTTACAACAAATAAAATGATAATAATAATAAGTATTTAAAACATTTTTGAAGTGAACTCCATCAACTGTGTTGGTATTATGAGTCTAAATCTCAATCTCAATTTTGTCGTAATTTGTAGTAGCAATGTCTATATGAAAAGCACTGAATGGAGGATGAGCAAACTCCATACCCATAAAACCTCTCACTAAAACTCTGATGAATGATGTGATTTCATTTTACCCACTTGAACAGATAACATTGAAATGTTCTCTCATTTGTTTCCATCATTTGTCACGCCTATCTTGATATTAAACGGATCCATTACATGCAGTAAGAAGTTGCAAAGATAAAATGCTGTGAGAGCTCTTTTGAAAGTGGGAACGACGGCTGGGAAGGTGGGAGAAGCTGCTTTGGCATATTTACTGACTGTCTGGCTACTCAGCATATAGCACAGAGGTGAGAGAAATCTAACTTTTGGGCGAAGTATTCCTTTGGCATAGATTTGGAACTCATTTTTTTCTCCTAAGTACTATATAAAAATGGGAAAAATCTAAATGTGGATGTAAATAATAAGACACTGAATGAGTGATATGGCAGTGAGATCTACCTGATAAGAAGCAGGACTGGAAAGCACAAGTTCAAGAGTCAAGTTATTTCCCCAACTCACCTCAGTTTTATCAATCCTGTGCATGCAGGTGGCCCTTCATAAATTAACTGCACAAAAGTTACCAGCTTAATAATATACTTGCTACCTTCAAGCCACAAGTAAAGAACCTTTAATGATTTCATTACCTATTCTTCATTTTTTAAACGTTGTCCAGGTAGAAGTTAGGGGCCTCCACAATAACTTTATTTTCAAATACACATGTGCAAAACCTCTTTTCTATCCAGTTATAAATTATACAGTGAGATTCACTTGAAAGAGGCCCTGAATATTCTGTAATAACTCTCGCTAGGATGAAGAAATCTGAATGAAACAACGTGCAATGTGCTCCTCCGTATATGGAGCTTCGAGCAAGCCAGGATGCCACTGTGTCGGAGCGATGAGGTAGGGGCCAGACAGCCATCACAATGTTTAACTTCCATTTGCAACTTCTGGGTACACAGCGTCCGTACCCCTTCACTCAGTCACTCGACTTCTCATCAGGATGGTGGTGTATAGTATTGAGCAGCGTGTCCTTATGGTGTGAACCTGTTGGGTCACCAATTCATTTAAGCGATGTCAGAATCAACCAACAGAGTGTAATTAAAGACTGCAGTACCTACGAGGTCAGTTATGTAATGCCCCAATATCATGAAACGCCCTCAACGTCAGTCACGTAACACCCATCACATTAGACTATGATTAACATTAGGGCCCTATTACACTATGGTTACGATTAGGGTTGTAGGAGAGTTATCTGAGTCAAAGGGCATTTTGTGACTGATATTGTGGGCATTACCTGATCTATGTCATAGGTATTGCAAGCTGCAGCTAGACCCTTCTCGAATCAACTGGATTATCGTGAGTTAACGGAAGGTTACTTCCAACAAGATGGAGCAACGTGTCACTCATTGGCAAGGTGCGTGACAGAAATTGAGACCTTCTTCGGCAACAGAGTAATTTCAAAGGTGCTTTGGTCACCACGGTTGCAGGATTTGGCACCACCAGACTACTTCTTTTGGGGTATGCTCAAAGGAAAAGTCTATCGGAACAAGCCTCACACTGTGGAAGATTTGAAGGAGAACATCCAACATGAAATTGCTGCTATTCCCTCCATGACACTTGCAGATACGTTCGGGAACATGGAGCGCCGCGTCGAAATGTGCCTGGCAGAAAACGGAAACCACTTCCAGTATCGCATGTAATGCAATCAATTACACATACATCAAGGTATATAGCAGATTTTTTTGGTTCAGATTGCTTCATCCTAACGGGAGTTACAACAGAATATTCAGGGCCTCTTTCGAGTGAATCTCCCTGTATTATCGACCACGTCAAAGTTTTTATTTTGGTAGAAAGGTGAACTATTACATGGCAATTATCAGAAAAAATGATAATGGCAGTTTTGAACAGAAAATAATGTTATAAATACAGACTATACATAAAACAAGTGTTCTCTCTAGTACAAGGCTCCGGGAAAATGTACTGTTAGCAGCTTCTAATTCTACCCAGGATTCTAATTGGAATGTGTTTTGCAATTTGAATTGATATTCTGGTTTAAATACAGTTTTCTTTTGAATATTTCCTCACTAAACCATGTATATTCCAAGCATGCTGTATACAGTAGGGTTGTGAAATGACCACAGAGATGGTGGGTGTGTTAGAAGTGAGGACTCTGAGATCTCTTTTGGTAGCTCACATCGCTGTACTGGGCTGAAAGTTGCAAGAGAACTGTTGCAATTTTTATTAAATTCAAACAGATAAAGTAATGCTAAATTTGTATTGTTTTTGACTGAAAAAGTTAGTATCAGTTACTACTTACATTTCATTTTAGAGAGTAAACTGATGTAAAAGACATATTTAGGTGAAAATATTTGAGAGCTTAGTAAAATAACCTTATATACCTTGGTATAATCTACAAAACCTTCATTTTCCAGGGTGGAAGAACATATAACATTTTCATAAAGCATCAAATTACAATTTAATAGCACAGCTGTAGACCTTGTGTGGAGTTTATGTGCGTGTATTTTGATAAAATCATTTTGAAAGTCAGAATAACATTCTGGGCAGATTCCCTCACAGTCAGCATTGAAATGATTGAGGGCACAGACATGTTTGTCGACTTAAACAAAAGTGGGATATTTCAAGTTAACATTAGCAGCACCTCCCAGATGGCTACAGTATATGAGCCATGGTCAATTTCACATGAATGTCTTCTATTATGGTATCTAGTGATAGATAAACTCATAGATGTGTATTTCATTTCATTTCATTGAGTTCTGACATAGCACTGACGCCTCACATTATTCTTAACTTAATAAAAAAAATAGCATAATCTCAGCCAGAAATGGTATTTTGTTGTTACACTGTATTTTAGCAATGCAATACAAATCTAATATGTTTCTTTTGCTGTGCATTTTCACACAGAAATAAGAATAGAGTCTTTAATTTCTTTTTGCAAGGATGTCACATTTCTTTCAAATCTCTAACCAGAAATGCACATGGTCAGAACAAAGTGGAAAGGTAGGACATCACAAATGGCAATCCCAAAAACAGCATGTGTGGCATAGTGGTTAAGATTTCAGACTTTATGGTTGTTGGGTTTAAATCCTGCTGCTAACACTGTGTGACTATGAGCAAGTCACTTCATCTGCCTGTGCTCCAATTGGAAACACAAAAGACATGAAACCAATGTTATCTCAAATGTTGATAAACTCATCACCCAAATAATTTCTTTCCAGTAATAAGATCTGACATATATGACTTGAAGTGCAATGCATGCAAATAAGGCCAAAACATGACTGCATACAAAGTTATTAATTTAATCTTAAAAATAATAAAAATAATAATAATTCTTTACACTTACACAGTAATTTTCTCACTACTCAAAGTACTTTACATAGAAGGGGCCCAGTTCAAACACCACCAACGTGTAGCACCCACTTAGATGATGAGATGGTAGCCATATCTGCACCAGTATGCTCACCATAGATGAGCAATTTGGTGGTGAAGTGGTGAGAAAGATAGCCAGTTAGAGACAGGGGATGATTAGGAGTCCAGAATAACCAAGCTCTAGTGGGTAATTAAGCCAGACCATCGGGATACACCCTAATCTTTTCAAAAGATGAGAGAGACAGGACGTCTCATCTGAAGGACAGCACCGTTTTTACAGCACAGTGTACCCATCACTGTACTGGGGCATTGGGATCTACATACAGACTACAGAGTAAGCGCCCCCTGCTGGCCTCACCCATACCTCTTCCAGCAGCAACCCAAGCATTTCCAAGCAATAGCCAGGACCAAAAATGCTTAGCGTCAGGTGGATGACCTATTCTGAAGCACAGAAAAATCTGAAGCTTTTATAACAGCAAAATCAAATGGCAAATTCAAGGCTCTAGAATGAGAACAAGTCCTCCAGAATCAAAACTGTTAGCAGTGTCACAAACATGATCACGAGCCACAGCAAGGTTTGGGGCAGCCACCTGTATATTATTTTCCTGGCTGCAAAATTGCAAACAAAAATGATAGCACTGGTCCAAAACAGAACTGAGGGAGTAGGGAAAAAGTGGCGGCTTTTAAAGGTCAGAATAGGAAGTGACGTCAAAGTGGCCGGGATCGGAAGGGTCTTCAACCATAGGCTCGGGCCCGGACATGAAATCAAGGGGGGCAGAACCGGAAAGGTCTTCATCTATAGGTTTGCACCCGGAAGTGACGTCAAGAGGGCCAGGTGGAATTTCCCGTGAATGGTCTGCATGGAAGCGAGAAAAAGAATCAGTGCACTCTGCCACATCCCGGTCTGATTCGGAATTGCCCTCATTCAAGCCCTTTAGCTGCCTCCCATGCGCACGTGTGTGACAGCAGGTATATTAAGACAACTTTGCTATTCAACACAATTCAAACAAGTAGAGTATATGATAAGTTGAATGACAAGTGTTGCTGCAAAGAAGCCATAATTTACTAATGGTAAAATGATTGTCTTGTACTTAAATACTTTTTTAGTTGTTAAGTACAAGCCAGTATTGATCATTTAATCAATGACATTGTTCATATACACTTTATAATTTTGGGGAACAAATTAATCTTTGAACTTTTCTTGTGGCAATTTCTTTATATTACAACAAGCCTTGAATATTAAATAAACATCAATGAAAACTTTCAAAATAAATTAATTAAATTTTAAGAACATATATGTCCTCCTAATCAAACATTGGAAAAGCCCATTTAAAGGGACTACCAATACACAAATAAGTAAAGGCTTCCGTGTGTAGAAGAGGAGTTTGGTTGTAATTCAGAAATAATAAATAATGCAAATTCTGTATATGCCAAAGCCACTGGCCTCTCACTCATATACATTTAAAATGAATGAAATTCTACTAGGATGATAAACGAATGTGCCACCCAGTTAATTAATTTACAACTCAGCTTAAACATAAGCTTGTGCAGGTGAATGTAGAGAAACTTGTAAAGGCCCAGTATCAGAAGGATTCAACCTTTCTTTATTTGGATTTCTTTTTGTTGTTTTTGAAGGATCATTCAAACAAAATGGCACCTTTTATTAGCTAACTAAAAAGATTATCAAGATGTCTTGCTTGAAGAAGTGGCCTGAGTTGCCACGAAAGCTTGCATATTGTAATCTTTTTAGTTAGCCAGTAAAAGGTGTCACTTTGTTTGACTTCTCATTACATCTATAATGGCTAACATGGTACAGCACCCTAGTACTGAAGGATTATTCATAAAGATCATGGCAGTTCAAAAACAATTTTGTAAGCTGAGGAAAAGTAAAAAATAGAAAATCAGGCGGCACAGACAGAGTTTGGTACACAGAACTGAGTGAGGAATCCTTCAGTGTCTAGAACATAAAATTGAATAAACCAGGAGATGGTCTGACACCAAGCATCTCATTACCCCAGCATCAAGCAACAGCAATAATAGAGCTTTTTGGTATCCATTCTTTGAAAACTGTTGTTGAGTTCATAAAAAAAAAAAAAAAACATTTTCCAACTTTCTTATTCAGTTCAGGTTTGTGTGGCGCCAGTGCCTACACCAGCACATTCGACAAAAGGGAGTAACGAGCCCTGTCCACCATGGGGCACACACACTCAGTCACACTGGGCCAATTTACTGTTGTCAAATATTTAAATGCTAAAGCCTTTGCTAAGGTCTGAACATGAAAACTTCTTCCATATAAACATTCAAATTTATCGAAAGATATGTTTTTTCTAGGCGGCACGGTGGCGCAGTGGGTAGCGCTGCTGCCTCACAGTTAGGAGACCCGGATTCGCTTCCCGGGTCCTCCCTGCATGGAGTTTGCATGGTCTCCCGTGTCTGTGTGGGTTTCCTCTGGGTACTCCGGTTTCCTCCCAAAGTCTAAAGACATGCAGGTTAGGTGCATTGGTGATTCTAAATTGTCCCTAGTGTGTGCTTGGTGTGTGTGTGCCCTGTGGTGGGCTGGCACCCTGCCCGGGGTTTATTTCCTGCCTTGCACCTTAGGTTGGCTGGGATTGGTTCCAGCAGACCCCCGTGACCCTGTGTTAGGATATAGCGGGTTGGATAATGGAAGGATGTTTTCTCTATTGAAATGTAACCATCACTGCTCTCAATATGTAACATTTCATTATATTTGTCTCTGGAAAACCGCATTGTCATGAACAGTGTTGTATTGTATTGTGTTTCACCATGCCTGCACATGAAAATCAATTTATACTGAATAATTATTTACTTAAAAATCCAATTATGATAGTATTTGCTAGGCAGGACAATATTTTAAAAAAATAAAAAAAACAGGATGTGCTGTGGAATTATGAATGAAAGAACTTTGTGACTATTAAAAATCACATCTCATACTACAACTGAACAACTTTCTACTACTCAAGAAATAATGCTCGAGTCCACCTATATATTTATTCCAACAATGGAGATAAAAAGAATAACTATTACGTACTGAAATTTTTGTACTTAATGTCACCTTTTTTGCTTTAGATAGATAGATAGATAGATAGATAGATAGATAGATAGATAGATAGATAGATAGATAGATAGATAGATAGATAGATAGATAGATAGATAGATAAATAGATAGAACATACAATGTTTTTATCATATGTTAATTAAATTAATGCAATGCACTTTTCAAGCAACAGCATCAATGGCTTCCAATAACTTCATGATTCTCCTGCTCTCTCTCAGACCTGGACATGCACAGCAGAAATTCAACATTCGACTACCAATGTTCAACCCAAAGTACCCACAACAGACACATCTGTGAGCTTCTGACACATATTATTATCTTGGCCAGTACTTGTTTAACTTTTTGGTGCTGCTCTGTGATCTGTACATTAAGAAACCATTACTGGTCACATTCGTACTTAAACACTTTTTCATATGAAGTACCTCCTTGCACTGATGCCGATTCTACTGTGTCCCAACATTAAGTCACTTCATGTTTCTTTATGCAGATTCTTCAAAGTTTTATTTGTATAGTACTTTATCTTCTTACTTTAAACTATATCAATGTTTGTTTGTAAAGTGACACAAGCTGGTGTGCTCTGTGATTGAGTGCTATGTGATCACACTCTGCTGTGGTTTGATTTACTCTCTACTTACAAAGAAGTACCATTCTAGTCAGTTCTTGACAAAGAGAATCAAGTAGCTGTATCTACTTCAGAAGGTTAGTCCATGTTGAGCATGTGCCAAATAGCATGGTTTAGCTGCTTCATCTTGTCTGCTTCTTTATTGTATTTAAGACCATTTTAATTCCAAAAAATATGTCCACACTCTCAAAATGAGTCAAAAAAACATGTATAGCAAAACTGAGAATTCATATCCATTAAACACTAGTAGTGATGTCAATTTGTTCCTGGTTGGCAAAATAGTTGAAAATTTGGTATGAGATGTGACTTGGCCAAATATGTCATTCCCCAAAGTCATATAACTAAGGCAACAGACTTTAAACCAGAAGGTAATCCCCATTTCAGAGTCATTGTGAGACCCTAAACAAGTCACTTAATAGTTCAAACAATGTACAACTCATATTTTAAATCACTTTTGCTCAATGGTGTCTGCAAATTTGTATAATGAGATATTTTAACAGATATAACTGCAAACAAATGTAAAAAAACAAAAAGTCTATTCAATTGATAATGTTTCATCAGTCCATCAATGAAAAGAAAATGTACGTTTTTTACCTCTCTCCATCCACTCAAATATCACTATGTGAAGACGTCTGCAAATAAATGTTTCATGCTTTTTGTCTTATGTATTATTTATTTCTTGATTTTTACATCATTTGAACTGCAGCAGGAAGGCCTACTTACAGAAGTTGCTGACCTCTGCAGTTTTTATTATTCCATATGAACTACGTGTGTGACCAAGATAAGCTTGTCTCATCTGAAAAACAAGCCACTCAGAACAGAAGTAGATGAGATTACACAAATTCTTTACTTGTTAAGTGGTTTATTGCCAGTTTTACAGGCAGTCCCATACTTCGTGAGGTTCCACAAAACAACATTAGAAAGCAAGGCATAGCTAACATGTCTCTGAGGATATGTGGGAGGAAACGCTTAGGAATATTCAACAGCTACAAATCTATAGCTAAATGTAACTTAATCTACTTTAAAAATATAAACTGACTCTATAAGCTTAAATAAGATAAACAAACAGTTAATCCTGAAGAATGTCTTATAATAATCCTTACTTAGACAGACAGACAGATAGATAGATAGATAGATAGATAGATAGATAGATAGATAGATAGATAGATAGATAGATAGATAGATAGATAGATAGATAGATAGATAGATAAAAAAGCATAAAACAGACAGATTGCACTCTCGGGAAGCCTGTTTAAAGATGAGATTGCCCAACAAATTCTGACCTTAACTGGTGTGACAGATGGCCGGCAGCTTATCCCAACCAATACATCCAGGCTGCTAGATGGAGTCCTCTCTGCAACATGGAGGTGCCCCGGATTCCAGCAGGGCATCATGGAAAATGGAGTTCGGCTTCACAGCCATGCTGGATACCGTGGGTGCCGCCAGGGGACGCTACAGGGAGACACAGGGATTTCTATTTTCCCTATAGTCCAGAAGTACTCCCAAGTCACAGGGACGGAAGAACTGAAGTACTTCCGGGCTGAAGAAAAATATGAATCTTCAACCGACCTGGAAGTGCTAGTGAATCACATGGACTGGAGGACAGGAGCACTTCCGGGTCACGGACTATAAAAAGGACTATGGGAAACCCAGCAAGCTGAGCAGGATTTGGGAGGAAGTGTGATGAAGCTGCTGGGTACATAGGAGGATTTATTGTATTATTGTATTGATTATTGAGTACAGTAATCCCTCCTCCATCGCGGGGGTTGCGTTCCAGAGCCACCCGCGAAATAGGAAAATCCGCGAAGTAGAAACCATATGTTTATATGGTTATTTTTAGAATGTCATGCTTGGGTCACAGATTTGCGCAGAAACACAGGAGGTTGTAGAGAGACAGGAACGTTATTCAAACACTGCAAACAAACATTTGTCTCTTTTTCAAAAGTTTAAACTGTGCTCCTTGACAAGACAGAGATGACAGTTCTGTCTCACAATTAAAAGAATGCAAACATATCTTCCTTTTCAAAGGAGTGCAAAGCAAGCAGTCAAAAAAAAAATCAATAGTGCTGTTTGCTTTTAAGTATGCGAAGCACCGCCGGTACAAAGCTGTTGAAGGCGGCAGCTCACACCCCCTCTGTCAGGAGCAGGAAGAGAGAGAGAGAGAGCCACAGAAAATCAATACGTGCCCTTTGAGCTTTTAAGTATGCGAAGCTCCGTGCAGCCTGTCCTTCAGGAAGCAGCTGCACACAGCCCCCCTGCTCACACCCCCTACGTCAGCGCAAGAGAGAGAGAGAGAGAGAGGAAGAGAGAAAGTAAGCTGGATAGCTTCTCAGCCTCTGCCAATGAAATCAACTGGGCAAACCAACTGAGGAAGCATGTACCAGAAATTAAAAGACCTATTGTCCGCAGAAACCCGCGAAGCAGCGAAAAATCCGCGATATATATTTAAATATGCTTACATATAAAATCCGCGATGGAGTGAAGCCGCGAAAGGCGAAGCGCGATATAGCGAGGGATCACTGTATTGTGGAGGTGGAGGTGCTTTGTGCACATTTTTAAACACATTAAAAAAAATATTACTGGGACTTTTACCTGCTGTTTGGACGTGTTGTCTGTGGGTTTCACGGGGTAACAGCGACCCCTAGTGTCACACTGGACAATATTGTCTGCCACCTCACCTGCTTAAACATCAGACTTCTGCCCACAGAAAGGCACATATTGCATCCATTTATCCATGGATGTTATGAGTCGTCTTGTCCTATCAGAGGGTCTTGGCATCCTGGCATATACTATCAGGTGCATGGTGTAAAACAACCATAAATGGACTCCAGAGGACATTTAAACAAAGACCAGTACTCACTTGTACTAGGTCGACTTAAAGCTCCTGTTAATCTACTTTAGACAACTGGAAGTAAACCAAAATGCACACAGAGAACATTCAAATGTTGATCCTGAAAGGTATGGTGTACCAGTGTGCCCCCAACTATTAATTCAGTGGTTTAAATTTACATCTATATTTAGATTTTTTACACCTGAGATAATAACACATGCTTCAATAGCATTTCACCTCATGGAAACTACCTGCGATAACCTTTCTTAGTTTAAATACTGGGGAACATTAAAAACCTACCGTATGTATTTATAATTCTTTTGAAAACATTCTTAATCATACTGCAGTATGGCATTGATGTATACTCAGTATTCCTGTTATTAGATTCACTTAATCACACAAGCAGCGTGCTCCTCCAAACAGCCAATCATATGTTTGGAGGCGGGGCGGGTCCTGCTCCATGCTCCCATCTCTCTTTAGGGAGCCTCTTGAACCCGACACCGTAATGTAATGTAACCAGATGAGCTGGACAATGAGGATACCAAACAAAGCAAGGAGAAAGGTGTAAAGTGCAGAAGTGCTTTTATTACAAACCAACAGTCAAAACCAAAACTGTGTCCAAATAAAAGTGCAGTGCATCGAAATGTCAATAAATAAATAATCCATAAAACCAGGGTGATCCAAAGTGGAGGTTAAAATAATCAAATAAATAATTCCATTAAAAATAAGGTCAAAAACAAGGGCAGGAAGCAGTCCTTTAAAAACAAAATCCGGTCCCTGGCTGGTGGCTCCCCTGCTTCTCCCATCCGGGCCCTGCACCAGGGGAGTCACCCTACCTGCAGCTGACCTTCTCCTACTGCTGGTCTGGCACTTTTCCGATCCCTGGTTTCATTTAGCTCCTCCAGACCGAGACTCGGGTTCCCCAGCGACCAGGGCGCTCATGCTGGGGCTTCAACCTCATTTGCCTCCGACTCCCACTGCCTTCCGTGGTGAGCCATCCACCTTCCAGTCACTCCTGCCCCAAATAAGCACTCAGCAGGAGCGACCACTACTTTCTGGCCCCAAGTGTCGGCCAGATACTTTACTAAGGGTCTCTTAACCCAGCTACCTGTCATTAATACAGGGAGCCTGCTCTCGCTCGCTTGCTCGCTCACTCACACACACACTGGCTCCTCAGCTTCCAGTTTCCCCTTCTTCCTCCTCTAACCTCCATTGTTTTCCGGATCTTTTTTTTTCCCCCTCCACACTTGTGCTCCTACTATATATAATGGGGACGTGGCACAGGTGCAGCGATTAGCAGCTCCCAGCATCAATTATGGATACGGACAATTCCTCACCTGTGCACTTAAGCAAGAAAACACCCGCACCATATCGCGTTCGAGAACTGCTACAGCCACACTGCCATGCCTTTTATTCTGAGCCACAGACCTGCTATACCACAACCATGTAGATATGGTGAGGATGCTTATCTTTTGTTCATGTAACATAAGCACAATGGCCAGGGTATAATTGTTGGTGCCAGGCACTGACAGATCCAGCTTCTCAGAATCAGTGATCTTTCTGGGATTTTCACTCTTTACAGTCAAGTTTCAAGGAATACCATAATAAACAACAAATATTCCGTTAGAAATAGAGCTGTGGGTGGAAACGTCTTGTTATTTAGGTCTGAGGGTAAAATCCAGACATGTTCTTGCTAACAGAAAGCCTACAAATGCAAAAATTGCTTTTTACAACACTGAAGTGTAGAAGGCCATCTTTGAACCCACAGATCTACAAGAACTGCATGATGCTATCAAGTAGGCATGGACCAAAATCCATAAGCAGTGTTGTCAGAACTCTTACTTCAGAGCATTTAGGAGGTAAACTGGAGTGTAATTCATTACTGCATACTGCAGGCATACCTAATAACGTGGCCTCTGAGTCTACATGTTTGCAGTCTGTTACACAGGATGTGGTGCCTCAGGGTTGAAGCTCAGCATATTGCAGCATGTGACAGCAAATCAGTGTCTTTACTCCTTTTTCATACAGTCACAATTACAAATCAAGTTCTGTAGTAAATATTACATTCCATATTTAAGCAAGATTTCCGAAGATAGAATGAACAGTCTTGAGGAATGTCTTTGAAGTGATTTTGACATTTTGCAAAATGGCATTCCAGACACGAAGCAGGAATTACACTGAAGTAAATTAGCTGCAGCTCTGCAGGAGATGGTCTGATATTTACTTTCCTTTGAGACAAGTGGCAATCAGGACAAATTAAGATCACAGTATGTGTGGATGTATTTAGAAAAAGAGTGTTATGTTGACACATTACCATTAGGAATACAATGTGTTTAACGTTGTAAACAAGGCTGAAGTGTTGTCATCTTAGCCAAGTCCATGGAAATACAACGTGAACAAGCCAGTACTGAGCCACAGAACTTGTAGGTTTTCAATAAAAAACATTTTTTTTTTTTAATTCAGACATGAAATTCTACCTTTCACTAAGCCATAATTTAATTAGACAACAAAGGTCAATACTTTCATTACCAATGAAATGGACTGAAGCCTTTAGAATATGTGTGGCCACCACTTAATGCAGCATGCAGCTCTTGTATATTTATTACTAGCAAAATAACCGCGCTTCGCAGCGGCGAAGTACTGCTTTAAAATTTTTATTAAGAAGAAAAGTAAACCTTTTTAAACTGAGGGAAAATATACCAATAATTATTTGTTAAGGATCTCTTTGTATACCACGTTGTCAGTTCGGCCCTCCAGTTGTAATATTACCAGGCTGTGCGCTGAGCTTACTCTTGAGCATGCAACGTATAGTTGGCCATGTGAAAAGCAATCTTGCCTCAAATCAATGCCAACCTTTTGTAAGGTATGTCCCTGAGACTTATTAATTGTCATTGCGAAGCAGAGCCTTACTGGAAATTGGACACGTTTGAATTGAAATGGGTTTCATCGATAACTTCGCATCTAGCTTTTGAGAGTTTAAACATTCATAAACATCAAAGTGTCCACTACTCAAATCGTCACCTGTGAATCTAAGATGTTTAAGAGGCATTGGCGGTTGTCCAAAGGTATAAAATATTTGGCCATTTCGGTACACTTGAAAGCGACAATCGAACAATTCAGCGGCAGCCATCAACTCACATGCAGAACCATAGGTGAAGGGCTTTAGCATTTCACTCTTATAGTGCTCCTGTGTAGTATAATTATCTCCTGTACCGTCATCAGTCCATACCTTGAACCTGTCGCAGTCATTCAATACATAAGACACAATGTTCCTCCGGATATCAAGAGTGAGCCTGATATGGCCGTGCAATATGTAACACAGAGAATGGAAAAGGCAGTCGCCATCTCCGGGCATGGAAACCACTCGGTAAGTGACAGTTCTTTGATCGATGGTGATCACCTCGATAGACATGTTAATGGGGGTACGGTTGGAATGATAAAGGAAATGGGTATCTGAACAATGTAAACTAAGTCTAAAATACCTACACAATAGCTATAATTGTAATAAACAAACAATAAAACAGCGGAGAAGCCGTGGATTAAATAAAAAGGCTGCAGTTATCAGCAGAGAGACATGAATACCGTGGCAAAGCAAGGAAGGGAATGAAGAGACCGGAGCGATGGACGGCATAATATAGGCAGGCAGCCAACTACGTGGGAGGTGTGGGGATGGGAGACCCAACGCCGCCTCACACGGCGACCGAGCTACAGACTATGAACGTATATATGTATGTAAGTAGGATTCAGTTAGCGTTGGGAACCTGCGTACCAAATTTCTTGAAGATGGGCCCATAAGTAACAAAGACCGTTGGAAAGTTGAATATGGCTGCCGACAGTGGCATCATACCACTGAAATAAGTACATACATCGGTTTCAGTTAGCACAGGGAAGCCGCCTACCAAATTTCGTGAAGATGGGGCCAGAAATAAGAAAGTTTAACATGGCAGACGTTGTTGACCGTTATGACCGTTACACGTAGAATTTCTAAATGAAACCTGCTTAACTTTTGTAAGTAAGCTGTAAGGAATGAGCCTGCCAAATTTCAGCCTTCTACCTACACGGGAAGTTGGAGAATTAGTGATGAGTGAGTCAGTGAGGGCTTTGCCTTTTATTAGTATAGACTAGCAAAATACCCGGCGCTTCGCAGCGGAGAAGTAGTGTGTTAAAGAGGTTATGTAAACATATATATACATATACATATATACATACAGTATATATACATATCTACATATACACATATCTACATATACATATATATACATTGTGATATGTGGCCGGCTTTTCATTCCGGCCAATACCCCCAGGCCGCCAGGTGGAGCTTTCCCTGCAGCATGGACGTGCCCAGAGTTCCAGCAGGGACTCATGGACTATGTAGTTTTTATGCACAGCCCTGCTGGATGCCTTGGGGACCACCAGGAGTTGCTGTAGGGAAGCCCGGGGACTCTTAAATGCCCTATGATCCGGAAGTACGTCATAATCCCAGGACAGGAGGAAACGGTGTACTTCCGGGTTAAAGAAAAGAACTGTTTACCCTGACCCGGGAGGAATAAGGACTTGTGGGTTGTGCCAGGAACCACTTCCGGGTCAGGGAGTATAAAGGACTATGGGAAAGCCCAGTACGCCGAGCTGAGCTGGGAGGTAGGGTGGCGACGTGTCTGGGAGTGGTGGTTATTGATTATTGTTTATTGATTTGTTATATATATGAGTGTTGTAGAGTATAGGGTGCTTGGTGCACATATTTGTCTAAATAAAAGGAATATTTGGACTTTTATAGGGTGTCTGACGTCTGCTCAGAGGGTTCAAGGGGTCACGGAGACCTCAATCTTTCACAACATATATACATATATATATATATATATATATATATATATATATACATATACACATCCACATATATATATATACATATATCAACATATATATACACATACATATACACACATACATAAACACACACATATACATATATACATATATACATACATACATAGTGCGTTGTAACACGGGCTGTGATTGGTTGGGCTGTTACATGGGAGGGAGACGACAAATCACAGCTTCCCGCTTTCGAATTGGGCCTGTGATTGGTGCTTTGACGGATGCCCAGATCCCACAGTATGTCCCCTTAGGAGAGGCGTTAGGCAAGTGTAATTGAATAGCGGTGCTGCAAGTTTATCTTTACACCTGTTTTTAAGGCTTATTGACTGAAAGGGGCTTTCATGAAAAAACTTAGGGCTTTGCTACAGGATACACCCTCCACAAGTTAAGGAAGTAAAAATAAAGGTATATATTTCTGTTTTATTTAAACCTTTTAAGTTTGTATGCGGGCAGCATGGTGGCGCAGTAAAAGGTGCCAGTTAGGAGACCCGGGTTCGCTTCCCTGCGTGGAGTTTGAATGTTCTCCCTGTGTCTGTCTGGGTTTCCTCCGGGTACTCCGGTTTCCTCCCACAGTCCAAAGACATGCAGGTTAGGTGCATTGGCGATTCTAAATTGTCCCTGGTGTGTGGGTGTGTGTGGGTGTGTGCGCCCTGCGGTGGGCTGGCACCTTGCCCGGGGTTTGTTTCCTGCCTTGTGCCCTGTGTTGGCAGGGATTGGCTCCTGTATTTAGGATATAGCGGGTTGGATAATGGATGGATGGACATTTGTATGCATAGCCCAATTTGCCTGTTTTCGTTTTTTTTCATTCTTCAGTAATATTTCAGCAAACCCGGAGCTTGTCAGTTCAAATCCTGGTACTGACACTTCTGTGTGACCCTGAGGAAGTCACTTCACCTGCCTGTGCTGCAAAAAACAAAAGTAATGTAACAAATTGTACCTCAGATGTTGCAAGTTGCTGGAATAAAGGCATAAGTCAAATAGATAAATATGTATTATACACATAGGAACTATTCATTTATTTTCAGTTAAGTCATCTGCAGCAAACCTTTATAAATGAGGGTTTCTCCTTTTTAGATAGTGCAAACTGTTTCTTCTTCATTGACGTTTTCTCTTGGAGAGCTTTTTTCATTTCATTGAAAATTAAAGCAGCAGCTGCCAAAATATGTAGCTTTCTTATTAATTGTTCAACATTGTGTAAAATAACTTTATAAAGTAACATAAAAGCTTTAAATACTGGTTATCCTTTTACACTAAAATATTACTAAAGAGATACAAAAAAAATAAAATGCATATGTTGTTTTTCTTTAAGGAGATTAAATATTACTGAAGAAAGAAAAAAAAAACTAAAACAGCCAAATGGGGCTATGCATACAAACTTAAAAGGTTTAAATAAAACAGAAATATATACTTTTATTTTTACTTCCTTAACTTGTGGAGGGTGTATCCTGTAGCAAAGCCCTAACTTTTTTCGTGAAAGCCCGTTTCAGTCAATAAGTCTTAAAAAACAGGTGTAAAGATATTGACAATAAGCTACGCAAACCCACCAAGACATGGAATCGTTTAAATCAAGGCGTGAGTCGAAAAACACCATCCCATACTATTAGTTAACGATTAACACATTTCTATATGTATTGTAAGCATACAATACAACTGATAATATGTTGCGCTTATTTATCTGGTGTACCGACATTTTTGCGCGTTTAACGGCTGAAATCTAACGTGGTTTGTGCCCTTCAGAATGAAAACAGTTAGCATTTACCTTTTTAATAAAAGGCGAGCTTTTAAGCCTGAGAAATCACCCTGTAAATGCACACGTTTAATTGCACATGTGTTAATATGTATGCTTACACAGTATTAAAAGACACTCAACAATGTCATTTACCTTTGTTCCCACGTTTGATAAAAGGCGAGCTTTTAAGCCTGAGAAATCACCCCGTAAATGCACACGTTTAATTGCATATGTGTTAATACAGTATGTATGCTTACACAGTACTAAAAGACACTCAAAAATTAACGTCATTTACCTTCGTTCCCGCATTTGACTCGTGCTGTAAATCTCTTCCTTGTTTTTAGTTCACGTGATTACGTAGGAGGCATGATGACGCGATACGTGACTCCGCCTCCTCCATTAGAGTATATGGACAAAAAACAGGTTCCAGTTATGACCATTACGCGTAGAATTTCGAAATGAAACCTGCCTAACTTTTGTAAGTAAGCTGTAAGGAATAAGCCTGCCAAATTTCAGCCTTCTACCTACATGGGAAGTTGGAGAATTAGTGATGAGTGAGTCAGTCAGTCAGTCAGTCAGTCAGTGAGTCAGTCAGTGAGGGCTTTGCCTTTTATTAGTATAGATTATTGTTACCCTGCTCTAAGAACCACAATTATTGTGGGAACCTATTTCCTAAATGTACCGGAAGTAACAAAAGCTAAAAAAGTTACATCAACACAAATAAGAGACAACACAGTGATACAAGTGATGAGCATTGTCACTATACAGTCACTTGCAGGTGACTGGGACTGAATTCTGGTTGTCACAGTGTGTGTGAAGTTCTACCCTATGTCTGCATTATCTCCAAGTACGCCAGCTAGAACCTGTCTTAGCAACATTGGTAGTAACCACCCAGGAACAGAACATCAGTGAATCACAGGAAACACAGACACTCATTCATACAGGACTAATGCAACATCACCAGTCAAACTAAGCTGAACACCTTGTCATCTGTTTACACAAATTAGCCAGTCAAATTTTTTTTCCTCCATCCTCCATGGTCTTGGGCATCTATTGAACCAAGACTTATTTTTTCGTCCTCATCTGACACCTACTTTAACTATATCTTCATTGAATTCCCTCTGGGTCTCAACCTCTCCACCACTTCAATCTCAGGGCTCTTCTTCATCTTATTAACAGGGTCTTGTCCATGTCACCAAACCACTGTAGTTTGTTTGTCCTCATGCACAACACATATCACTTTTACACCAAGCTTCTATCTTTACTGAGCATTCATCTTTCTCTCACTCCGTGACACTCCACACATCCTTCTGATCTTTCTAATCTCTGACATTTCCAGCTTTGATTCATATTCTACCTTTACTAGACCTGTCTCACTCCTACAGAACACACTACTGCTCACACAGCCTTTTTAAGTTTTCCCTTCAATGCCAAAGTGATGCTTTTAGCAGTCTGAATCGGAGAGATTCCAGAATTTCTTTATACATATAAATATATGCTATATACATCCCAGAAGTACGCAGATCTTTGCACCAACCAAGTATAAAAATATGGGCTAATTTTAAACCAAGCCACAGCAAGAGACAAAGACAACCTGCCCAAGCCAATTACACATAAACAACTGCACCCCTACCCATCAAAACTGAGCAAACCATCCAAACATTCACAGACATGGCCTGAAAAACATGTTTAATAGCTAGCAGATCCTCCTTTAACAGCAATAACCCACACTGACCGTTTCCTGTAGCTGCTGTTCAGACATACACAACAGTTAGGATACATTTTAGGCCATTCATTCTTACAAAACTGTTTCAATTCATTTATACACCTTTAATTACTAGCATGAACATTAGTCTTTAGGTTATGTCATAGCATCTCATTCAGACTGAGGTCTGGACTCTTACTTGGCCATTACAGAATACAAACATCTCTTCTGTTTAAGCCATTCTGTTGTTGACGTGCTCTTGTGGTTCAGGTTTTTATCGCATTGCATCACCTAGTGACTTTTAAGCTTCATACAACTGACTGCTACACTGATATTCATTTGTTACAATTTTTGACACTCGATTAACTGGAGTGAATTAACATGGAGAATGTCCAAATTCCACAAGAGACAGCAGAAGACCTTGGATTTGAACGCAGCTCTCTGGAGTTATGAGGTGGCCTCAAATACATAATACATCATGCACAGAGAATTTCAACTGCTACACAAATTCGACACGTATCCCGAACGAGAATGTTCAGGTCTCTTATGGTAAACTGAAAGCCCCAAAGTGGACCCAGTCTCATCAATTTTCAGATTGTCCAATGTTCATTAAAATTCTTAATTCAGGTAAACAGCTCATATGTTTCTTCACAGAACTGTAAATCCCACTAATATTTCCCTAATGCATAACTGCTGGAATAATTTAACACAGAACACAGTAAAGAGCGACAGGATAATGTTTATTTGCAAAACTAAATCAAAGTCTCCATGCTGCTATTCAGAATATGATTGCAAAATTATGTTAAAATAGTCATCCACCTTAACATAATACTTACATTAAAGTGCAGTATATGGTGCAGGAGAAAAATACCACAAAGTTAGATGATACCTACTGTAAGTCTTATTTTTGCATCCAGAACAGTATTCACAAAGATTACACAGGATAATCTGCTTGAGCCTCCTTATGAGATGCTGGTGAAAGGAACAGGCCACACGATCAGCTAAAAAATGTTATGCAAACAGGAAAAATGAGGAAGATAACCAAAATCTTCTGAAAGAGTGTAACAGGTTCTGAGCAGGTCTCTGAACTAACATTAATGCAAAATATTAAAAAGAATGTAGTCTTTACATATAAAGACCAGTTCCTGATTAAACTGCTTGAAGACAGGCTCCTGTTTACTCTTTGAACTTATAGACAGTCTACAATCATTATGTACACAGACTAGGCACATCCAGACCTAAGAGCGCCACTCACTCTTACTGACGGTTACTGCTGGCCTGTTCTCAGTGAATCCAGTTCATTTGCTGACAGTTACTCCAGTTGGTAAGAACGAGGCAGGAAAATGAGTCTCTGAGCGCTCTCACAGCTGACTCTGCCATGTTAAAAAGAGGCATATTGATCTCTATCAAGAACAGAATCATAAAATATAGTAACTCGCCTGTTCTACAGTATAATAGCTTACTTTTCATTTTTAAATAAAATGGATACAGACGTAGGAAAGAAATTAGAGTCTCTAATTAAAAGGCTGCAGTTTTTCTCAATCAAACTCAAATTCCTTTGCAGAACATAAGAAGTTTGACAAATGAGAGGAGAACATTCAGTTTACTGGGGGCATGTGGTAAGCTAATAACTAAAGCAGGGATCCTCATTCATGGTCCTGGAAGGCCACAGTAGCTACAGGTTTTCATTCCAGTCAGTTTCCTAATCAGAACTCAATCCTTGCTCATAATGACTTGGTATTTAACTATAAGCCTTGTTATCACTTTCTTTCATTAAATACAAATTTTACTTACATTGAAATAATAACAATAATACATTTTATTTATATAGTAGATCAGAGGTCCTCAATTACAGACCTGGAGGTCCACAGTGGCTGCAGGTTTTCACTTCAACCAATGTCGTAATCACAACCCATTTATTTACTACTAAAGCAAAATGAATTTTGAGCTAAATTTTAGTTATCTTGCCTGTTACAATTCAGAACACGTAATTGCCTATTTTAGTTTTTAGCAGCTGCATTTAAGTTTTAATTGTTGTCAGTTTTCTTAACCAGACATTCGTTAATAATGAAACGCAGATAACCAATAAACCAGCTGCTCTCCAGCTAATGGGCTTCCTTTGAAACCTGTGAAAAATGCATCATGAAGTATCTGTGTTAAAAAAAGTTTATAAATAAACGAGAGGGGAATTGGAAGGATGGGAAGATTAAATCTATTCTGTTCCACAAAATACATGGATGATGTTCTCAGAGAAGGAAACTCTACAGTGAAATTCAAAACTTCTCTTGAATGGATAAATGAAAGCACTAACAAGCCAAATAGTTAAAATACCAAGTTTCATGATCAGCAATGACCTCTTATAATTAGGAAACTAGTTGGAAAGAAAACCTGCAGCCACTGCAGCCCTCCAGGACCATGATTGATGACCCCTGAACAAAAGTGTCCCAATATCCTGTTCAATTACATGATTTGGTACTTTCTTCCAGATTCCCATAACCCTATGTATGGAGAACTGCTTATCAAACACACTTTGCCTTAATTTCCAGAGAAGTCCCTGGCTACATGATTTAACTGGAAGAATTCTGTTGGATAAAATTTACTGAATTTTGAGGATTTCCATTAGGTTTTCACACAGCCTCTTCTGCCCCTCCCTGAAAAAGTCTAATACTCTAACTGCAAAAGGCGGCAGCACTTTAAACTAAGATGGAATCTGAAGATGGATCGTATAAATAATAGCTAGTCACAATGGTAATCAGGAGCGCAGGAATTAAATAAACAAAAGGCCAAGATGTGAGAGACAATCACATATTGAAAAACATTGTAGATCCAGCACAAACGTCTAGCTTAAGGCAAAATATGAGATGTTAATCAATGTCAAAGAACAGAAAAGAATGTGTAACCAGAGAGATAAATAATAACGTAAAGGATTTATTTAGTTTTCATTTGTTCACAAACCTGGATAGTTGAGAAGTGTACAACCCTGAACTTTATACAGTTGCATTAGTGATGTCACTCATTGCACACTCCTGGTCATCCTGCTTAACAGCAGCCTGACTACCCTGCATTACAAACACTGGAAAATGGTAGCACCCATAACAGAAATAATATTGCACTGCAGCAAGGCAGATTTCAAAAAATATAATCTTAGAAAACATGCTAAATCAGAAAACTAACCTGACCATTACATTACTAAATTCTAAACCCCCCAAAATGTTTCATACATTATTTATAGCTGCCGAGGAAAATCTGACAAATATCAAATAAAGTCCAAAATGTGGTGACACTGTGAAACTTAGTCCCTGGATGAACTTGGCTGCGCTCCTGTGCACAGATTCTAGTACTGCTATGTCTTTTTATGGCCACATGGTAGCCAAAACTGTGCAGAACACTCAAGATATGATTTCACTACCTCATAATACAGTCTGAGTGTAACATCTCTTGATTTACATTAAACAGTTTTTTCATATCGCCTAACATTTTTTAATTGCTTTTGCACATTGCTGCATGGTGAAAATGTATCAGTGTAAGCCCTAATCGTTTTTAGAAATTGGATCCTGTAAATAAGACTCACCCTTCTTGTATTTATAACTAGCAAAATACCCGTGCTTCGCAGCGGAGAAGTAGTGTGTTAGAGGTTATGTAAACATATATATACATATACATATATATACATATCTACATATACACATATCTACATATACATATATATACATACATATACACATCCACATATACATATATATACATATACAAATTTACACATCTACATATATATATACATATGTACATATATATACATATAAATATATATATATCTACATATATATGTACACATATATATATATATACATATGCACATATATATATATATATACTAGCCAACCCGCGGCGTACCATACGCCGCATAATCAGGCTGCTTTTTTAATGATTTTTAAGCACAGGGAAAAAATTAACATTTGAAAAATCCGGAGGAGAGGGTAAGGACGCCCATTACGCCCCATTCGTCATGCTAGTCTGCTGATTTGTCGTTCAGTAAGTTGTGAGTAGTGATGGGCGGGGTGAAGCCTTGAGAAGCATCAACACGTTTGAAGCAATTGTGTCGGAAATCGTATAGAAGCTTCGAAGCATTTGACACTCACCTGTCACGTGACACCTTCTGGCCATTTTCATTAACGTTACAGAAACTTATGATACACTTCAATGACGTCTGTTGAAAGTCGTATTGCTTTTATTTTTTCGTAGCTACAGACTGACAACGAAGAGAAGGGTTCGTCAGTAGCTTCTAGTGTCTGATGTCTAAAAAATATAAATATAACTAATGCCGACAGGCAGAATGCACTATACGATAGCAAGAGTAAATAAGACGCCTCACCTCATGCATTCCCGGCTCTTTCAATTAGTATTTACTTTTGCACTGTATCATTATAATCGCTCCTGTTATTAGTATTATAATTAACCCTGATCTTTTCTTGAGATCACATTTAATAGCCTTAAATGTTTTGTTTGGTCTGTCTTAATTAAAACGGAGTAGACAGAAAATAAAGGTTTATCCCTGTACTTTGCCATGATATAGGTAAGCACATTTGAGAAAGAAAATGTGAAATCCTTAAATCACAGATGTCATTATTCTATCAAGTATTAAAATCTGCAGTGCTTTGAAAGCTCGACACAGTGTCGAAACCTTAGTATAGAACGGCCCATCACTACCTGTGAGTCACGTAGAGTTTTCATTGTTGTTTGCGATTCTGACCGCTTTTCGCGTACTGAGTTGTTCGGGAGTCACAGTTGAGAAACAGTTTTTTAATGTCTTTTAAGCACAGGGGAAAAAATGAACATGTGGCCCGGTGCATTGTTTAACTGCCTTGTGGCGGTGTAGTAGTACGGCTGCTTTGCAGTAAGGAGACAGTGGAAGATTGTGGGTTCACTTCCCGGTTCGTCCCTGTGTGGATAGCAAATTATCCGTGACAAACAAACTGTTTTACACGCTGCAAACCAATCTGCGCCACTTTTCAATGTTTTTTAATCCTTCGAGTTGCTAATTAACTAACTAACACCCACTCACTCAGCTTGTGTGAAAAAAATGCGCCCGTTCTTTCATCATTTTGTTGCAGCCTATCAAAGACTTGGTGATCATGTTTTGTAGACTCAATATATATTGGCTTTTCACTCAGCGTGAGGGCGCGCATTCATCTCGGATTATTACATCTTGCTAGACTAATCTGCTACACGGCTGCGTTTGAAAAACCGATTTATCCCGGATGAGTTTCACCGGCATTAATGATTAGGAATCTGGTTAGAACAAAACCCTGCAGCCACAGGGGTTCACCAGGACCGAGTTTGGCAAACACTGCTGAACAGAGACGAAACCGACTCAGGTGAGGAGTGGGGGCGGGCAAAGTAGTTGGAGCTATTGATTATTCAGTGTTGTTTGCCTGGGTGTCTGATCTGCTCAACAGGATTATAAATAAAAGGAAAACAATGTGAAGGCAATGTCACAGGTGATCCTGTGGTATAGCGGGTCCACAGCTCCCCTTCAAAAGCCAATTTTTAAATAAATAATCATCGCACTCACAGTGTAGACTCGTGCTTCGGGCATTTCTCCCATGTGCAGTGTGTGAGTGAGTGAGGAGAGAGAGAGAAAGCCGGTACGTTAGAGTGAGCGAGAGCAGGCTCGAAGGCAATGTGTTCCTGTGGTATAGCGGGTCCATAGCTCACATTGAAAAGGCCATTTTTAATCAGGCGACTGACAGTAGTGGAGTCAGGCACAGAGAAGGTCAGCTGCAGAGAGAGCATCTCGACTGTTGCAGGGCCTGAAGCAGGTGAGACGCTAATGAAAAAGAGGCACAGGGCTTATTGATTTTTAAAGACTGCTTCCTTCATTGTGTTTTAACTTCAGTTTTAAAGGATTGCGCGGCTCTCTCTTGCGCTGCCTGTGTGTGCCTCTGTCTCTCTGTGGCGCTGCCTCTGTGTGTGTGCGTGGCTCTCTCTCACGCGCTGCCTGTGTATGCTTCTGTCTCTCTCTGGCGTTGCCTCTGTGTGTGTGTGTGTGTGTGTGTGTGTGTGTGTGTGGCTCTGTCTCTCGCGCTGCCTCTGTGTGAACCAAGATTCCACTGAGGCTGACTAATGAAAAGTCAACATAGCTCAGAGCTGCAAGTGGAATGTGGCACAGACAAACAGAAATGACGGCATGTTTTTCGAGGCGTTGCGTCCGAGTTGGTAGTCGTGACTGTGATTTTTTCGTCATATCCAATGGTCTAAGAGTTGGTGGGCGTGGCTCCTTCCTGCGTGCGCCATTGGCGTCTTACTTGTCGGCGGTTTAGTGAATCCACGCCCCTTCCGGCGTGCTTTCCATGGTCGGCTACTTGTCTCCTGGCTTAGTGAATTATATAATCCACGCCCCTACCGGCATGCTTTCCATGGTCGGCTACTTGTCTCCACGCCCCTTCCGGCATGCTTTCCATGGTCGGCTACTTGCTCCTGGCTTAGTGAATTATATATATAGATATATATAAATAAAGACATACATATATACATACATACATACATTCACATATATATATATATATATATATATACAGGTACTCGTCGACATACGACCTATGCAAGTTACGACTGTTCGACTTTACGACGCGTTTGACTGTTTCCCCCGCCAGCTGTTGGCAGCGCCAGTTTCCCGCACTCTCAAGTCTCGCTACGCAGCAGTAAAAATATACACAGCAGTGTTGCCCCACGTGTGTTTGTGTCTTGTTGTTTTGGCAATTTTCGATAATAATATAACCCTAACATATAACCCTATAATATTAACACTAATAGCAGCTTTCTACTCAAAACGGCAAACTTGAGAAGCTGCCAGCATCAAACCCAGAAGCTCTTGATTGGGCAGTTCTTAGGATTGCACTACGCAAGCAGTCGCATCAACTGATTACCGAAACCTGCTTTCTTTTTTCTTCTTGAATAAAAGCGCACTTGTTCTGTTATACTTGTACTTGTGAAAGTGTTTATTTGATATTTGGACTTCAGGCTTCACACCAGTCATTCTCAGTCACACACACCACTCACATCCACATCCACAGTTATCCCAGTCTCGTTCGTGCACAAGTTTTATATACAATCATCACATTCAAATGTTAACAGTTCCCACACACAACTGCTGACTCCCAATCAAGAGCTTCTGGGTTCGATGCTAGCAGCTTCTCGAGTTTACCGCTTTGAGTAGAGAGCTGCTGTTATTGTTAATATTATACAATAAAAACATACATTTGATTTACGTCTGTAACAACCGCTGTAAATTTATAGTGCTTGTCAAAGTTAGCGTTCACACTTGCCCCGATATGACACTGCTCTTTTCAAATAAAGACGCGCTATAACAGAGGTGAACTCAGATCAGAGAAAACAGAAGCCCTCCCCGCAAGAAATGTCGACTCACAGTGTATGAATGGCGTATGGAAGAAGTGTGTTAAGCGTTATGTAAATACTTTTGCTGGATTTAACAGTGAACAAGAACTTGATGAGATTCGTGAAGAAATAGTGAAACTGTCAAAAGACCTTTCATTGGAATGTGAAATGGAAGATGTCGAGGAGTTGCTAGACCGGGAATCAGGTGAACTTATGAATGAAGAGCTGATAGAATTGGAAGAAGAAAGAGTGGCGGAAGAAGAAACAAGAGAATTGGAGTAAGACGAAGAGGAGGAGGTGCCACAAAGAATGTTCACCACAAAGGGATTGTCAGAAGATTTATCTCTACTGAATAAACTCCTCGCTCATTTTGAAAAAATGGACCCAAATATTGAACGATTTGCGAGGATTGAACGGATCTACATATACACATATCTACATATACATATATATACATATATATATACATATACACATCCACATATATATATACATATATATACACATATCAACATATATATACACACATACAGTACATACACACACATATACATATACACATACATACACATACATATATATATATATATATATATATATATATATATATACATACACACAGACACATATATATACATATATATTTACATATCTGCATATATACTGTATTTACATATCTACATATATACACATATCTACATATATATACACATATATATATATATATCTACATATATATACTGTATATGTAATTGTGTTGTCATTGTTATGAGTGTTGCTGTCATATATATATATATATATAATATACACACACACACACATATATATACATGCACATATATACATATACAGTATATACATATCTACTGTACATATACACATATCTACATATACACAAAGATATATATATATATATATATATATATATATATATATATATATATACATATACACATACACATCCACATATATATATACATATATATATACTGTACATATGTCAACATATATATATACACATACATACACACACACATATACATATATACATATACACATACATATATATATATATATATATACACACATACATATATACACACACAGACACATATATATACATATATACAGTATATTTATATATCTACATATATATATACACATATATATATATACATATATATATATCTACATATCTACATATTTATATATATGTATATATATATATACAGTATATATATACACACACATATCTACATATATATATCAAAATACCCGCGCTTCGCAGCGGCGAAGTACTGCTTTAAAATTTTTATTAAGAAGAAAAGTAAACCTTTTTAAACCGAAGGAAAATGTATCAATAATTATTTGTTAAGGATCTCTTTGTATAGCACGTTGTCAGTTCGCCCCTCTGCTTGTAATATGACCAAGCTGTGTGGTAGCTTACTGTTGAGCATGCAACGTACAGTTGGCCATGTGAAAAGCAGTCCTGCCTCAAATCAATGCCAACCTTTTGTAGGGTCTGTCCCTGAGACTTATTAATTGTCATTGCGAAGCAGAGCCTTAGTGGAAATTGTAGGTGTTTGAATTGAAATTGGAGATCAGAGGGTATAACGGGGATGCGAGGAATAAAAACTCTCTCCCCTGAGCCACCGCCAGTAAAAATAGTTGCCTCAATGAGGTTGTTTTGCAGACACGTGACCTGAAGTCTCGTGCCGTCACAAAGTTTCAGTGGCTGTACGCAAATCCATAATCGGTTTCATATTCTGTTCGTACCTTATCAATTGTGTTATTTGTTTTTTGAACAGGTTTGATTCATCAAAGTGATCACTCCTGCTGCATTCAGTCACTTCACGTGAGCCGCTGTCTTGTGTGATGTTGCGATGTCCACGGGTTTATTTAATGACCAGGCAGTTAAAAGTTTCTCGCTACAGCAATTTTAACTCTATTACAAAGTGATCCAAACTATCGTTTATACCTCGTGTCTTCTCATTAAACTTGTATTTCGCAAATATGGCATTGCAAACGGCAGCGGGTCAGTTCCCGTGCTTACGTGGGAGGCGTGATGACGCGATATATTTTGATATATATCAAAATACCCGCGCTTCGTAGCGGCGAAGTACTGCTTTAAAAATTTTATTAAGAAGAAAAGTAAACCTTTTTAAACTGAGGAAAATGAACCGGTTGTAATATGACCAAGCTGTGTGCTGAGTTTACTCTTGAGCATGAAATCTAATGTGGTTTGTGCCCTTCAGAATGAAAACAGTTTGTATTTACCTCTTTAATAAAAGGCAAGCTTTTAAGCCTGAGAAATCACCCCATAAATGCACACGTTTAATTGCACATGTGTTAATATGTATGCTTACACAGTATTAAAAGACACTCAACAATTAACGTTATTTACCTTTGTTCCCGCGTTTGATAAAAGGCGAGCTTTTAAGCCTGAGAAATCACCCCGTAAATGCACACGTTTAATTGCACATGTGTTAATATGTATGCTTACACAGTATTAAAAGACACTGAAAAATTAACGTCATTTACCTTCGTTCCCGCGTTTGACTCGTGCTGTAAATCTCTTCCTTGTTTTTAGTTCACGTGATTACGTAGGAGGCGTGATGACGCGATACGTGACTCCGCCTCCTCCATTAGAGTATATGGACAAAAAACAGGTTCCAGTTATGACCATTACGCGTAGAATTTCGAAAGGAAACCTGCCTAACTTTTGTAAGTAAGCTGTAAGGAATGAGCCTGCCAAATTTCAGCCTTCTACCTACACAGGAAGTTGGAGAATTAGTGATGAGTGAGTCAGTCAAACAGATTCCAGTTATGACCATTACGCATAGAATTTCGAAATGAAACCCACCTAACTTTTGTAAGTAAGCTGTAAGGAATGAGCCTGCCAAATTTCAGCCTTCTACCTACACGGGAAGTTGGAGAATTAGTAATTAGTCAGTCAGTCAGTCAGTGAGGGCTTTGCCTTTTATTAGTATACTAGCAAAATACCCGCGCTTCGCAGCGGAGAAGTAGTGTGTTAAAGAGGTTATGAAAAAGTAAAGGAAACATTTTAAAAATAACGTAACATGATTGTCAATGTAATTGTGTTGTCATTGTTATGAGTGTTGCTGTCATATATATATATACATATACACATATACACACACATATACACACATATACAGATATATTATATATACATATACACATATATTTTTTATATATATATTTTTTATATATATATATATATATATATATATATATATATATACATACATACATACATATACACACATAGATGCACTTACAATAACATAGAAATCAATATAAACAACATTAACATCATTATCATATGAGAATATGAAGTAATATATAAGAAGCACATTTCATATAAATATAAATTATTAAACAGTAAAATCTTCTTCAATAATTTGCTACCGTGGCTTTTCGTTGGTCTGTCCAGGATTTTAAATCACATGTAGCTTGCAAACCGTTTCACGTATTGACTTGAAATGTGGTACACATATAATACGTCACGTCTGCTATCCGCTTTATGGGTGATGATTGTATTACTCTTTTTATGTTTATTTTATTTTAGAATCAACTCCTATCTGTGCACACCAGGGCGGCCGTGGGCAGATGCGTATGGTGTATTCACTCCATGTTATCGTGCATTGCGCTGTCACTGGTATTTTCATAAAAGAATTTGAACAATATATAAGAAGCGTATAAATTATTAAACAGTAAAACATTAACATTTAAGAAGTAAAGTTACATTGAGTACTACTGCAGTGCCTTCGGGTATACCTCATTTTTTCTTTGCCCATTACATACTTAAATGTATACATTTTTTGGTGTACCTACCCGAGAACACGCGACATATAACCGACCGTGGGAGAAGCATGGATTTTAAACACGCGTTGAGTTCATCTGCTGGTCTCCCTCGTGGAATAACTGGTAATGTTTGAGTAAAATCTACAGCGAGTAAAACGACATTACCTCCTTTTTTTTGTTACGATCTCTGAGATCTTGCTTTTTTTCGGTTCAAGGCTTCATAAGCTGTTTTATGTTCAATGTTGTACTTAATAAGTACTAATTATCCCAAACCATCATCTTTGACTGTTGCAAGACTTTCGCCTTGTATGTAGATCGGGGTAATTACATTCATTGCATTCCTAGTCTGAATCACAATGTGATTGTATGGGTGGTTACCTGGCACTGTAGGGTTGCCACCCGTCCTTTAAAATACGGAATCGTGCCGCGTTTGAGAATGAAATTGCGCGTCCCGTTTTGAATCAATACTGGACGGGATTTATCCCGTATTTTTTTTATCATTTTTTTTTTTAAAGCAGCGTCTCATGCAAATCATCCCACACGCATTTTATGAAGATGCCTCCTTTCCTACTTTTGATTGGGTAATACTTGATGTCATCGTTAGTTTGATTGGTGTTTTTAACTGTCCAGTGAGGAGGGCGTGTCTTTTAAGTACAGTCTGCAAAGTGTTGGCACTGAGATGTGGCGTCAGCGCCATACTTGAAGCCCCTAACGTTGCGGTCAGCAAGTCGGCTAACATCCGCCATGTGCCGTCTTTCAGTTGCGAGAAGCAGATCATAGAATGGTTGAAACTGTTGCTCCTTTTTTTTTTTGTACGATCTCTGAGATGTTGCTTTTTTCGGTTCAAGGCTTCATAAGCTCTTTTATGTTCCATGGTGTACTTAATAAGTACTAATTATCCCAAACCATCATCTTTGAATGTTGCAAGACTTTCGCCTTGTATGTAGATCGGGGTAATTACATTCATTGCATTTCTAGTCTGAATCACAATGTGATTGTATGGGTGGTTACCTGGCACTGTAGGGTTGCCACCCGTCCTTTAAAATACGGAATCGTGCCGCGTTTGAGAATGAAATTGCGCGTCCCGTTTTGAATCAATACTGGACGGGATTTATCCCGTATTTTTTTTATCATTTTTTTTTTAAAGCAGCGTCTCATGCAAATCATCCCACACGCATTTTATGAAGATGCCTCCTTTCCTAGTTTTGATTGGGTAATACTTGATGTCATCGTTAGTTTGATTGGTGTTTTTAACTGTCCAGTGAGGAGGGCGTGTCTTTTAAGTAGAGTCTGCAAAGTGTTGGCACTGAGATGTGGCGTCAGCGCCATACTTGAAGCCCCTAAAGTTGCGGTCAGCAAGTCGGCTAACATCCGCCATGTGCCGTCTTTCAGTTGCGAGAAGCAGATCATAGAATGGTTGAAACTGTTGCCCCTAACGTTGCGCCACGGCGTGTGGTTCGTTTATACCACGTGTCTTCTCATTAAACTTTTATCTCGCGAATATGTTATTGCAATCCGCAGCGGGAGCGTTTCTATAAACTTAATTTAAACTTACGTTTTACACCGTGCTTTGTTTCCCTTATGAACATGCTTGTATGCTTAAGTCGCTCCGTTCTCAATTGTTTAATAAATTTTTTGCTCTTCGCTGTTTGCGGCTGTTCCTCCATTTCCTCCTACTTCGTTCTTTTATCTCGCGAATATGTTATTGCAATCCTTAACGGGAGCGTTTCAATAAACTGATTGAAAATAGTTTTGCATTTACCTTTTTAGTAAAAGGCGAGCTTTTAAGCCTGAGAAATCACCGCGTAAATGCACACGTTTAATTGGACATGTGTTAATATGTATGGTTACACAGTATTAAAAGACACTAAACAACGTCAGTTACCTTTGTTCCCGCGTTTGATAAAAGGTGAGCTTTTAAGCCTGAGAAATCACCCCGTAAATGCACACGTTTAATTGCACATGTGTTAATATGTATGCTTACACAGTATTAAAAGACAGTCAAAAATTAACGTCATTTACCTTCGTTCCCGCGTGTGACTCGTGCTGTAAATCTCTTCCTTGTTTTTAGTTCACGTGATTACGTAGGAGGCGTGATGACGCGATACGTGACTCCGCCTCCTCCATTACAGTGTATGGACAAAAAATATGTTCCAGTTATGACCATTACGCTTTGAATTTCGAAATGAAACCTGCCTAACTTTTGTAAGTAAGCTGTAAGGAATGAGCCTGCCAAATTTCAGCCTTCCACCTACACGGGAAGTTGGAGAATTAGTGATGAGTCAGTCAGTGAGTGAGTGAGTGAGTCAGTCAGTGAGGACTTTGCCTTTTATTATTATAGATATATATATATATATATATATATATATAGCAAAATACCCGCACTTCGCAGTGGAGACGTGGTGTGTTAAAGAGGTTATGTAAACATATATATACATATACATATATACATATATACACATATCTACATATACATATATATATATACACATATCAACATATATATACATTTATATATATACACATATCAACATATATATACACAAATACATCCATCCATCCATCCATCCTCTTCATATATACATATATACATACATACATAGTGCGTTGTAACACGGGCTGTGATTGTTACATGGGAGGGAGACGACAAATCACAGCTTCCCGCTTTCTAATCGGGCCTGTGATTGGTGCTTTGACTGATGCCCAGATGCCACAGTATGTCCCCTTAGGAGAGGCGTTAGGCAAGTGTAATTGAATAGCGGTGCTGCAAGTTTAGCTTTACACCTGTTTTTAAGGCTTATTGACTGAAAGGGGCTTTCATGAAAAAACTTAGGGCTTTGCTACAGGATACACCCTCCACAAGTTAAGGAAGTAAAAATAAAGGTATATATTTCCTTTTTATTTAAACCTTTTAAGTTTGTATGCGGGCGGCATGGTGGCGCAGTGAAATGTGCCAGTTAGGACACCCGGGTTCGCTTCCCTGCGTGGAGTTTGAATGTTCTCCCCGTGTCTGTCTGGGTTTCCTCCGGGTACTCCGGTTTCCTCCCACAGTCCAAAGACATGCAGGTTAGGTGCATTGGTGATTCTAAATTGTCCCTGGTGTGTGGGTGTGTGTGGGTGTGTGCGCCCTGCGGTGGGCTGGCACCTTGTCCCGGGTTTGTTTCCTGCCTTGTGCCCTGTGTTGGCAGGGATTGGCTCCTGTATTTAGGATATAGCGGGTTGGATAATTGATGGATGGATATCTGTATGCATAGCCCTATTAGCCCGTTTTCGTTTTTTTTTCTTTCTTCAGTAATATTTCAGCAAACCCGGAGCTTGTCAGTTCAAATCCTGGTACTGACACCACTGTGTGACCCTGAGGAAGTCACTTCACCTGCCTGTGCTGCAAAAAACAAAAGTAATGAAACAAATTGTACCTCAGATGTTGCAAGTTGCTGGAATAAAGGCATAAGTAAAATAGATAAATATGTATTATACACATAGGAACTATTCATTTATTTTCAGTTAAGTCATCTGCAGCAAACCTTTACAAATGAGGGTTTCTCCTTTTTAGATAGTGCAAACTGTTTCTTCTTCATTGACGTTTTCTCTTGGAGAGCTTTTTTCATTTCATTGAAAATTAAAGCAGCAGCTGCCAAAATATGTAGCTTTCTTATTAATTTTTCAACATTGTGTAAAATAACTTTATAAAGTAACATAAAAGCTTTAAATACTGGTTATCCTTTTACACTAAAATATTACTAAAGAGATACAAAAAAAGTAAAATGCATATGTTCTTTTTCTTTAAGGAGATTAAATATTACTGAAGAAAGAAAAAAAAAACTAAAACAGCCAAATGGGGCTATGCATACGAACTTAAAAGGTTTAAATAAAACAGAAATATATACTTTTATTTTTACTTCCTTAACTTGTGGAGGGTGTATCCTGTAGCAAAGCCCTAACTTTTTTCGTGAAAGCCCGTTTCAGTCAATAAGTCTTAAAAACAGGTGTAAAGATATTGACAATAAGCTACGCAAACCCACCAAGACATGGAATCGTTTAAATCAAGTATCATTACATCTTCCTTTCTTAAAGAGAAGTAAGGCAGTACTTATAAGCTTACATATATATATATATATATATATATATATATATATATATATATATATATAGACATACATACAGTACATATATATCTATATCTATATCTATATATCTATATCTATATATATCTATTTCTCTATATACATCTATATATATCTATATCCATCTCTATATATATATATATATATATATCTATATAGAGTATATATATATATATATATATATATATATATATATATATATGTATCTACTGTGTATATAGATCTATATATATATATATATATATATATATATATATATATATATATATATATATATATATATATATAAATCCCCGCGAAGTACTGCTTTTAAATTTTTATTAAGAAGAAAAGCTTTTTAAATTGAGGGAAAATATCCCAATAACAATTTGTTAAGGATCTGTCTTTTTGTGAAGCAGCCTTAACACAGCTTTTCCGCTGTTTTATAAACGAACGGCATATAAGGTCTTCCTTTTTCCTTGCTTCGCCAAGGAAGGAGCCTTTTTATTAAATCCAAGGGTTCTTTGGGTTTTTTTTTTTTGTCCGTTTATTACGATTGTTATAGTTCTGTTTGTATACCACGTTGTTAGTTCAGCACTCCGGTTGTAATATGACCAAGCTGTGCAAGCACACTCTTGAGAATGCAACGTATAGTGGTACAGGAGAAAAGCAATCTTGCCTCAAATCAATGGCAACCTTTTGTAGATCTATGAACTTAATTTAAACTTTAGGTTTACACGGTGCTTTCTTTCCGAAGTACCTGCACTCATGAATATGTCTGTATGCGTCAGTCGCTCAAATCCATGCACTTCGCACCGGCGAAATACTGCTTTTAAATTTTTATTAAGAAGAAAAGAAAACCTTTTTAAATTGAGGGAAAATATACCAATAACAGTTTGTTAAGGATCTGTTTTTTTGTGAAGCTGCCTTCACTCGAGTGACCACTTCGAGCTGACTCGCTGGCCAACCATAAGCATTACCTGGTAGGTAACCACCCATACAATCAGATTGTGAATCAGACTACGAATGCCATGAATGTAATTACCCCGATCTACATGCTATCAAATAAACGAACCACACGCCGTGGTGCAATTTTAGGGGCTTCGCATCTAGTGCTGACGTCCGAGGTTCGATTCCCGTAAAGGGTGGTTACCTACCAGGTAACGCTTATGGTTGGCCAGCAAGTCAGGTAACATCAGCCACGGTGCCTTCAGTTGTGAGAAGCAGATCATAGAATGGTTGAAAATAGTTTACTGTCAAATAATGCAAAGAGTACGCGACACGTGTTTCCCCCTTATTCTTGGCTCATCAGGCGTACATACTCACTGCACTCACTTACGGTAATCAAACCTCGGATGTCAGCGCTAGAGGGGCTTCGCAGCGGTGAAGTATTGCTTTTAAATTTTAATTAAGAAGAAAAGAAAACCTTTTTAAATTAAGTCTTAAAAAGAGGTGTAAAGATATTGACAATAAGCTACGCAAACCCAACAAGACATGCAATCGTTTAAATCAAGGCGCGAGTTGAAAAACACCATCCCATAATATTAGTTAACGATTAACACATTTCTATATGTATTGTAAGCATACAATACAACTGATAATATGTTGCGCTTATTTATCTGGTGTACCGACATTTTTGCGCGTTTAACGGCTGAAATCTAACGTGGTTTGTGCCCTTCAGAATGAAAACAGTTTGCATTTATCTTTTTAATAAAAGGCGAGCTTTTAAGCCTGAGAAATCACCCCGTAAATGCACACGTTTAATTGCACATCTGTTAATATGTATGCTTACACAGTATTAAAAGACACTCAACAATTACACAGTATTAAAAGACACTCAACAATTAACGTCATTTACCTTCGTTCCCGCGTTTGACTCGTGTTGTAAATCTCTTCCTTGTTTTCAGTTCACGTGATTACGTAGGAGGCGTAATACGTGATGACGCGATACGTGACTCCGCCTCCTCCATTAGAGTATATGGATAAAAAGCAGGTTCCAGTTATGACCATTACGCGTAGAATTTCGAAATGAAACCTGCCTAACTTTTGTAAGTAAGCTGTAAGGAATGAGCCTGCCAAATTTCAGCCTTCCACCTACACGGGAAGTTGGAGAATTAGTGATGAGTCAGTCAGTCAGTCAGTCAGTCAGTCAGTGAGGGCTTTGCCTTTTATTAGTATAGATTAATATCCATTGTATCCTCATGCTATACTTTGCACTTGTCTCAATTATACTGCGTTTTTAAGTGTTTTTAGAGAATATCCAGGTGTTTTTGAATCGTTTTGTCTGCCTCCTCTGTCTTTGCCAGTCCTCAAATTTATGTTGCCTGTGAATTATACAGCTTTAGTAGTTCAAAGTCTATAAATTACACATAGTAACACCTGAAGCACAGAATACTGAAAAAAATAACACTTTCAGTCCATGTCAAGAATTATTTCTACTCTGTCTCTGGCAAATCAACAGATGTGAAAACTAAAGAATCTAGGGGTATGTGCAAGGTCTGCTGGGGTTGACCATCTTCCCCTTTGCCACCATCTTGGTGAGGTGCACTTCTAAAATTGTAATATTAAGTGTGTTCACATTCTAAAAATCATTATGTGCAGTGCGCCAGCAATAAAATATCAAGAAAAGACAGACAAAATATAACAAGTTTGACTTAAATAGTCCATGACATACTGGGAGAATCTAATTGTGAAAAGAGGGGTTCATGGAGTTCTTTCCTTTTTTTTTTTTAACATTTTATTAACTTTAGTAAAATCAAATAACATTCCATACAAGCAAGTCAAGTTTAACAAAATTAGGTTTGAAACCCCCTACCCATGAGAAAGAGAGCTAGGCCAGCAAAGTAAAACTTTAATAGTAGTAAAAATATGTACATAAATAAATGAATCAAAATAAATAGAATAAAAAAAGAGGGGAGAGAATCCACTTCCTCAATTTAAATGCTTATTCTAAAATGTTATTGATTAGATTAGATTATTGAGTAGGTCCTGCCAAGTTTTGAAAAAGTTTTGTACAGATCCTCTAAGTAAGAATTTGTTTTTTTCCAATTTCAGATAATATGTAACACCAGTTACCCACTGACTTAAAAGAGGAGAGTTAGGATTCTTCCAGTTAAGCAAGATGCCAATAGTGCCAATAATGTAGTGAAGGCAATTACAGTTTGTGGAGTTCTATATAAATAAACTGAGAGTCCTGGAGCATGCAGGCCGAGTAGGTGCTGGTGCACGTGTAAGAATGTACACACCACTCTGAGGTTGATTGGGTTGCTTGGCAGATCACACATTCTCGTGCAAATGGCGAGCAGGTCAGTCAGGTGCTTCATTCACACCTTGGAGTAGATGGAGGATAGCACCTGCACCCACACCTAGTCAGGGATATATAAGAAGCCTGCTTGGCAGAGATGGGAGATCAGATCAAATCAAAAAAAGAGAAGAGAGCAGATCAAAAAGAAGATCCAAAAGAAAAGGAAATAAAAAGGCAAGACTTAGAGAGCCTGTGTTGTGAAGAATTGAGGCAGGTGGTCGGATGTATGCCCCAGAGGAGTGAGTGGCAGGTCTGTGCTCGAGTGTGGAGCTGGAGAAGGGGCACTCCAACTGGGCAACACAGACAGGAGTAGGAGCGACCTCATTGTGCGGCGTCTCCCTTTTGAGGCCAATGAACTGGCTGAGGGAGATATGAGTGGAGTTTGGAAGGGGCTCCTATGGATGCCAATGGACTGGCGTTAGGATTAATCAGATGACTGTAACCGTCAGCGGGCGCCTCCTCATGCTGCAAACTCCTAATGGGATAAGCTGAGGAGGCGGCAGATTTTAGAAAGCGGCATTGGGGCTCAGGAGAAAAACAAATCTGCCTGGGATTTTAACCTCGTTTTAGTCGGTTATTTATTAGATTTTAACCTGCGCCTGGCACTTTGATTTTATGGATTATTTATTTATTGAAGATCTTTTTGTTTTTGCACTGGATTTTTTAGACACTGTTTGGTTTAAATAAAAGCATCCAACACTTTGTACCAACCCCTTGCTGACTATGTTTGTCCTAATTTGCCGGCTCGTCCTCAGGTACGGTATTGTCAGTTCCAGTTCAAGAGGTTCCTGGAAGCAAATAGGGAGCATGGAGCCAACCTGGACTGTGACACTACTCGAGATTAATTTTGGTATGAGAAATGAACAAGATGTAAACCATAAATTGTGTACCCAAGAACTTCAACTGATCACTTCTTCAACAACTACACACAGTTACTGTTGCTTTGATGAGGACTTGCGTTACCTTACCCTCTTAAGATATCTGTCTACCCATTTTCTAAGCTCATTCCTTCAAATTCTGGGTCGCTGGGAGATGGAGCCTATCTTGGCAGCACATCATTAACTTATCCTGTTTGGAGTGCCAGACACACTTGCATAGACATCTACATCAGACTGATTTAGACTCACCAGTTAATCTAAGGTAAATATCTTTTTTAATCTGTGATAAATCCTGCCGGATTTACAACAAAACTCATGTGGTCAAGGGGAAAGCATGAAAAATCTATACAGCGGTGTCTGGGTGGAAATTCAAACCTAAGATTAAAGAGCTTTAAGGAAGCAGCACTCCCACTGTGTGTTGACTTCCCCCTCACTTAAGACATCCATCCATCGATTTTTGAACACGGCTAATCCAGGGCAGGATTATGCAGGTTGAATTTTATTCCTATAAATATCAGACATGAGGCAGGAATGAAGACTAACCAAAATATCCCACCATAGGGCAAAATCTTGCACACACCTGTATCCATTCACATTTGGCCAATTGTAACTAAACCATTGTGCATATTATTGGGACATATGAGAGAAGAAATTGTAAAGCACAGGAGAAGAATTCTCCAACCTTCCATTTTTGTCTAAGGTTTTGAAAAAGGTTGTTTTGTTTCAGCTTCAGGATCACCTCAAAAAATTCTATCTGTTTGAAAAATTTCAATCTGGTTTCCGAACTTTTCACAGTACAGAGACAACCCTTGTCAGAGTCACGAATGACCTCCTGATGGCTGCTGACCAGGGCTCTCCATCACTCCTTATCCTCCTGGATCTCACAGCTGCATTTGATACGGTAGATCATAATATTCTCCTTCATCGTATTCACTATATAGTTGGACTTTCTGGCATTGCTTTGGAGTGGTTCGAGTCCTATCTTACAGATAGGGCTGAGTATGTGGCCTTGGGGGGATGCTAAATCTCATATCTGCACTGTCACCTGTGGGGTCCCACAAGGATTAGTCCTTGGGCCGACCCTCTATAATATCTATATTCTACCCCTGGGTCACATGATCGGCAAGCATGAAGTTTCATTCCATTACTATGCTGATGATACGCAGCTCTGTGTGAGACTGGATTCGACTTTTCTTACACCTCCATCAACTCTTTCTTCTTGCTTAGATGAGATTGAGGCCTGGATGTCCAAGAACTCAAGCTGAACACCACCAAAACAGAAGCTCTTTTAATTGGCACCCCCATCAACTTCGTTCCTCTGTAAATTGTATTTCCTTTTCTGACCGTACCATTACCCTATCCCCTTCAGTTGCAAATCTGGGTGTCAAGTTAGACTCGCATCTGTCATTTGATACACATGTTCATCACCTTTGTAAAATTGCATTCCTTCATCTCCGAAACATAGCCAAACTCCGTCCCTACCTCTCCCTCTGTGAGGCTGAAAAGCTGGTTCATGCCTTTGTCTCATCCAGACTGGATTATTGTAATACACTCCTCATCGGGATACCCAACAAGAGCCTTCAAAAGCTCCAACAAATTCAAAATACTGCTACAAGAATCCTAATGAGGGTGCAGAAATATGAACACATTTCACCAATCCTTCGGTCACTTCACTGGCTCCCTATCCATCTCCGTATCGAATACAAACTCTGTTTGTTTACTCACCAGTGTATCCATGGAAATGCTCCACAATATCTTAAAGAACTCCTTATACTAAAATCCACTGCAAGAAACCTCCGTTTTACAAATACCTACCGCCTTCGCCCCCCTGTGACCAAACTTCGTACAATGGGTGACCGAGCCTTTGCAGCCGCTGCTCCATGGCTCTGGAATGCCCTACCAGAGAGCGGGTGTCAAAAAGAAGGGGGTCAATACAATATAATACACAGAACAGAACAAATCCTCAATACAGTATAAAAATACAAATTTTACAATTACGGAGCAGAATTTAACAGTAGATGATATCACATAATATGACTTGGATTTGTTTAGAGTCCTGGAGACCTCAGCCATCAAGCTGCCTCCCCCATTTGGCCATTCCACAGCTGAAGCAGCTTTGGGCCAGCCAATCCGATGAAAGGACCTCTCTACCCCACAATTCCTGTGATCCTCCATAAGGGATGACTTTACCTTAGGCAGGCAAAACAACTTGGCAGGTGGGCCGTGACACCAAGTGCCACATTTGAATACCGAGAAGAGAAACAGAATAGGTGAGGATTAGTAACAAATTATAACTATCAGATGCAGTCTGTACAGTTAATCAGCAGCTCTAGTCAGGATATGCTAAACTGAAGTAGTGAGTCTTCATTCGGGATTTAAAAGCTGAGACCGAAGGAGCATCTCTTATAGTAGCAGGCAGACCAGTCCACAGTTTAGGGGCCCTGTAACTAAAAGCTCAACCTCCCACTGTTATTTTATTAATCCTTGGAATCATAAGCAGACCAGCATCGTGAGATCTTAATGTGCGCTCTTTTTTGTAAGTTATGATAAGTTCAGACAAGTAAGCTGGACCTTGGCCATTTAATGCTTTATATGTTAAAAGGAGGATTTTGAAATCTGGCCCAAATTTAATTGGGAGCCAGTGTAAGGATTTAAGAACTGGAGTTATGTGTTCGTATATTCGTAATGCCAACCACTGTGCCACCCTGCTTCCTCAGGCTAAATAGATCAAATTTGATTTTCTACAGTGCCTTTCACATGACACCTCAGCAGCAGGAACTTTACAAAGCCACCAGGAAATCAAAGGTCTGCTTGCTGTATTCATTCAAATGGTGTGTAATCTGGAATGATGACTGGTGGCGTCTTTTACATGCACAGGGAATCCCTTTCTCCCATAGGGCAGTGAGGTATTAAATATGTTACTAGTGAAGGAAGGACCTCATATACAGATTGTCGAGAAACTTCATTGTTTTGAGTAAGAGTTATCAGAATGGCTTCTGCATTCCCTTTGTTGATGTCACTATTGTAGCAAACATCTTATTATAATTATACTAGAAAGCCATGCAGACTTCGGCTTGCCAAAAGGGACACTTGAACTGATAAATAAACCATATAAGACAGAAGAACAGGTGATAAAGCAAGCTAACCCACACAGTGAACCTAACAAAGGAAATGGTTCTATTTACTAGCCAGAAAGGATTTACTTGTTACAGACAAGCTGGAAGCATTAAAGAAGAGCTCATGCAACAATGTGACTCATAGTCATTGAAATACACAGTTCAAAAAGTACAGGCAGTCCTCAAGTTAGAGATGATGGAGCTGTGAAGAATAGCACTTCTGACACATATACATTAGACACTCCACTTTAGCTTGGTGAGATGTGCATAGAACAGTTGCTAGGAAACATTGGCACCCCAACTGCTGTCCATATTTTTTACGACTGTTTACTACGATGTCCAAAAGTAGGTGTAAGATATACAGTTATTAAAATGAAAGGGCAAAGCAAAATTAGTTTTATACAATGTAAGAATATGGGCACTTTAAACGCGCACCTTGGCCTCCCACATTCACCTGTTCAGTATCAGATGCATCTACTGCACTTCATGGCCACAATCTTTAGGGATTTCTTACTACTGTATAACCAGTGTTAATGTGAACATCACAATAGTGAGAAGAAAATGTGCTAATCAGTTTGGAAAAGCTATTGTACTTCTGATAAATAGACATATCACTGAATTCTGAAATCAGAAAACCACGATGGAGTGCAGTTCTTCCAAATAAACCATTTGAGAAACACTGTAAGTAATCAGGCTGGGTCTGGTAAGGAAGCTGGCATGTAGCAACATTAAAAACAGCATCGTTTTTTTTATGGTTTATATTTCCATCTCAAAAAAGAATTGCACTCCTTGATCTTTAAGTATGAAAAACTAGCTGACATCAAGAAGAGAGTTTTATATGGTAATAAAGGGCAAGGGAAGGTGTCATGCATGCAGTACTATGACATTAGTGGACATTAATCCCCCAGTTCACCAACGGGGTTACTGAAACACACTGCAGATTTCAAAAATGTACAGCAACACAGACTGCTGTAGTTTTTGTGACTTTAAAATGGCCAAGCTTGTGTCTTCTGACCCATTAAATAATAAGCATAGACTGGCAGCAGTACTGTATGGGGACAAGAAATGAAACTGAGGGAAAGGCTCATAAAACGAAGATACCTTCAATAAAAAGTAAGACATGAATGTATACAGATGTTAATATGTAACACAACAAAATTGCAGAGCAGAAACTGCATTCCATAAGTCAAGATGTAGGAAGGCTTGCTGCTGGGAAATTTCTGAATTCCCATGATGGCAGAGCAAACCGCTAGATAATCACATCTCTTTAAAACTCAATTAATCTAATTAAGAGTCTTGGGTGCCACAGCTTACCCTGGTAGCACTTGTGGGTATATTCTTCACTACACACCCATGGCTCTTTAGCATTTCACAACCAATAAATGTCAAACCCTGTGAAAATGAAATTACGGCTACCAAGATACTAGAATTCTCGTAGCCTGTGGCTCAATTTGTATAATGCAAATATGTTATTAGAATTGGAGGAAAAGAAGGTAGAGATTTTGGAAGAATTCAATAATGAATTGCTAAGCTTCTTATTTGACGTCCGTACTCCACAGTTAGATTATAAAGTGTGTGCTTTGCTTAGCCATTAGGCATGTCCACTGTCCCTATCAGGAAAATCCATGGTAGGTCAAAAGGGCACTGATTTTCCATCACAGAAATAAGATGCTGACCACCTCAATATGTAGAAACACTTAAGTGCACAATCGCCAGTACTAACGGAAGTATTAATTAGAGTTACTTACAAAACTGAATCAAGTTGTTTTTTTTTTTAACGCCCCATATATGCCACATTAATAATTTACTGTTATGCCTTTTAGGAGATTTTGATTCTGAGCTCTTTTCTTCTTATTCAACAAATTGGTATACACAGATGTTTAATTGACACCTTTGTATATGATAGATAGATAGATAGATAGATAGATAGATAGATAGATAGATAGATAGATAGATAGATAGATAGATAGATAGATAGATAGATAGATAGATAGATAGATACTCCTAAACATTTCAGTCTATATTTCTGAACCTGCACAGCTTCATAGCAAATTTTGTATTTATATCAAATTCAATTCCAGCAATTTATTATTACTGATTTGATGTATGAGGCCCTACACTGATAAAGTGGATTCAGAAAGTATTCAGACCCCTTTGCTTTCTGTACAATTTATTGTGTTGTAGATAGTCAAAGATAAATCCACAGAGCCGTTCACAGAATGGAAGAACAAGCCTCTATGTGGAGTCATGCAGTTCATGGAAGGCAGTGACTGGATTACAGCAGTTGATAACATGTCTTAAATTCACAGTCAATTACTGACATACACAATTACTGATCAACTCTCATGTCTGTGTATGTTTATGAAAAACAGAACCATGAAGGCAGGATGTTTTCAGTTCTCTGCTGTTCCCTGCTCCAGATGGTTTTTATCAGTTTTAAACTTGTGCAAACCAGCAGAGCTGAGAGCTGGGCATGGCTAGCTCATAGATCAAATGCATAAATTAGAATGTTTGCAACTGGTAATAATTATAACTGACAAGATTTGATTTTAAATGGATAAAATTTGCCCTTTCTGCCATCGATAAACCCCTAACGTCAAAGTTAAAATATGTTTTCAGAAATGTTTGAAATGTAATTCATCCATCCATTATCCAATCCCACTATATCCTAACACAGGGTCACGGAGGTCTGCTGGAGCCAATCCCAGCCAGCACAGGGTGCAAGGCAGGAACAAACCCCAGGGCAGGGCGCCAGCCCACCACAGGCACACACACACACACACCAAGCACACACTAGGGACAATTTAGGATCGCCAATGCACCTAACCTGCATGTCTTTGGACTGTGGGAGGAAACCCACGCAGACATGAGGAGAACATGCAAACTCCATGCAGGGTGGGCTTGGGAAGCAAACCCAGGTCTCCTTACTACGAGGCAGCAACGCTACCATAATTGAAAATCAAAAATTGAAATCTCTCATTTATAAAAGTACTAGCAAAATACCCGCGCTTCACAGCGGCGAAGTACTGCTTTAAAATTTTTATTAAGAAGAAAAGTAAACCTTTTTAAACTGAGGGAAAATATACCAATAATTATTTGTTAAGATCTATTTGTATACCACGTTGTCAGTTCGACCCTCCAGTTGTAATATTACCAAGCTGTGCGCAGAGCTTACTCTTGAGCATGCAACGTATAGTTGGCCATGTGAAAAGCAATCTTGCCTCAAATCAATGCCAACCTTTTGTAGGGTCTGTCCCTGAGACTTATTAATTGTCATTGTGAAGCAGAGCCTTACTGGAAATTGGAGGTGTTTGAATTGAAATGGGTTTTATCGATAACTTCGCATCCAGCTTTTGAGAGTTGAAACATTCATAAACATCAAAGTGTCCACTACTCAAATCGTCACCTGTGAATCTAAGATGTTTAAGAGGCATTGGCAGTTCTCCAAAGGGATAAAATATTTGGCCATTTTGGTACACTTGAAAGCGACAACCGAACAATTCAGCGGTAGCCATCAACTCACATGCAGAACCATAGGTTAAGGGCTTAAGCATTTCACTCTTATAGTGCTCCTGTGTAGTATAATTATCTCCTGTACCGTCATCAGTCCACACCTTGAACCTGTCGCAGTAATTCAATACATAAGATGCAATGTTCCTCCAGATATCAAGAGTGAGCCTGATATGGCCGTGCAATATGTAACACAGAGAATGGAAAAGGCAGTCGCCATCTCCGGGCATGGAAACCACTCGGTAAGTGACAGTTCTTTGATCGATGGTGATCACCTCGATAGACATGTTAATGGGGGTACGGTTGGAACGATAAAGGAAATGGGTACCTGAACAATGTAAACTAAGTCTAAAATACCTACACAATAACTATAATCGTAATAAACGAACAATAAAACAGCAGAGAAGCCGTGGATTAAATAAAAAGGCTGTAGTTATCAGCAGGGAACCGTGAATACCATGGCAAGGAAGGGAATGAAGAGACCGGAGCAACGGACGGCCTTATATAGGCAGGCAGCCAACTACGTGGGAGGCGTGGGGATGGGGGACCCAACGCCTCCTCACACAGTGACCGAGCTGAAGGCTATGGACATATATATGTACGTAAGTAGGATTCAGTTATGACCGTTACGCGTAGAATTTCAAAATGAAACCTGCTTACCTTTTGTAAGTAAGCTGTAAGGAATGAGCCTGCCAAATTCCAGCCTTCTACCTACATGGGAAGTTGGAGAATTAGTGATGAGTGAGTCAGTGAGGGCTTTGCCTTTTATTAGTATAGATTCAGACCTTTTGTTGTAGCAGTCCCAATTGCACTCAGGTGCATCCTGCTTGCTTTAATTCTGCTTTATAAGTGTCTAGAATTTGAATGCAGTCCACCTGCAGAAAATTGAATTGACTGGACATGGTTTAGAAAGGCAGGCAACTGTGTATATAAGGTCCCACAATTCCAATTCCCACAAACCAAGTAATGAAGTCCAAGCAACTCTCTGCAAACCTTCGTGATCAAATTATAGGAAGGCATAGATTAGGGTATAAGACCATTTCTAAAGCTTCAATAATTGTGAAATGGAAGAAGTTTGGAACCATCAGGACTCATCTTAGAGTTGGCCATTTGGCCAAACTAACTAACTGGGCCAGTAGGTGACCAAAGGCAGAGAAACGACTGGAAACACCTAGTCAATGACAAACTCGGCACTACACATGAGTTTGATTTGTTCTCTGCCTGTCGAGGGCACACTGATATGGTGCGTGTCCTGCGGTATGTTCAGCTCTGGTTTTCCAGCCTGTTGTAAAGACAGCTTCACCTGCCAAAAATGTGTAGTTAACTTAGAATTGGTTTGAAAAATATATGTTTTGGAGAAATGTGTTAGGAATCTCATAGATATTAGACAAACTGAAAAACCAACTGACTCACTTTGTTCACAGTTCTGTCATTTCTGATTCAACATTAGTATCTCCAGGCCTCACTTTAGTAAGTATGTGGCCAAAATCAGCAACACTAATTCATTCACAGTTTGAATGGGTTAACAGTAAGACAAGGGCCTAAGAAGTCAAAATTTAGTCCCTCTGCATCAAAGACATTATTTCAGACCAAACTGATGACCTGGGTGCTGAAGGACTACATTTGGAAATCAGGGCTATTGTCCATATTTTTTTCCTGACCATGCACCTACTTGTCCAAGAGACATGTTGAACTACATAGTGGACTACTACATACAGTGAACAGCTGCTGGACCGCTTTGAAAATACAAGTATGTATGCTATGTCACCTACTGACTCCTCCAATCACTGCTGCCTCTGGTGAGAAATGTTTTTCATCTGTAAAGCTGATTGGATCAGACTTGAGATCTAGTTAGGATTTTACTGCAACCACAGCTCTAATTTTAATAGAGCTCAATGACTGAAGGTTTTTGGATATGTAAAACAGTGGCTGCATTTGCTGTAACAAAAGCCCACAAACAGCGATTTTCAAACTCAATGGTAATATCTTGAGACTGGGTGAACAGAATGCAGGAAACAAAAGAGAGCATTGGAGCACCAGCTGGGCAACCCCGTTTAAATTGGCACAAGCAAAAATAACAGAAATGGTACAGTGGGGATAAAACAAAGACAGCGCTGGTTAGCCTGATACTGCTCAAAATGGGCTCCATCAGTGGGAGGTCTGTCCTCATAAATGAGATCCCATCTTCTGGGGACTGCCCGTTTAAATGGCATCCAGCGTGAAGCCAGCTATGGGCATTGTGGCCAGGAGTGTGGGAGTTTTCTCAGAAGTATGTGTGAAAAGAGAAGATACAGTTATCAACAGTGCCCCTCTCATCACAAAGTAACATTGCTTACCTCAACAAAGCCCAGAGCAGGGTTGGTGAACTCCAGGCCTAGAGTGCCGCAGTGGCTGCAGGTTTTCATTCTTACCATCTTCTTAATTAGTGACCAGTTTTTGCTGCTGATTACTTCTTTTAATTAACTTGACTCAGGCCCCATTGTTGTTTGTTTATCTTTAATTAGCAGCCAAACAATAATGAGACACAAAACAAACCACCACATGACCAACTCCCCTGTGCCCATCACACAATATCTGAAATTAAAGAGAGGTGATGGTCTTGATAAGGATGATCTCTCAGGTCACCAAAACATTTTGACAGTGCTCTTAGAAAGAACAGAAAAACAACAGTTTCCGAAATGTGTGCTGTGGCAGAATGAGAGCAGCAACAAGCCATTGAATTAAATAACAGGTTTAATTAACAGAAAGAATTGGCTTCTCATTAAGAAAGTGATTGGAGTGAAACTGGTTGGAGTTTGAAGCCCCAGTTTAGCTGGTCATCTGTTAGCTCGTTTCACATCTCATTTCTGCTTGGCTGTCATTTAATGAAGAAAGGAATCAATTCAGAGGGCTGAACTGTTCTAACAGGGCAATTAAAGTGTTGGGGAAAAAGTTAATTAGCAATGAAAACTGGTCACTGATTAGGAAAATGGTTAGAATGAAAACCTGTAGCCACTGCGGCACTCCAGGCCTCGAGTTCGCCACCCCTGGCCCAGAGGGTAATCCCCAGGCACAAAAGTGTGACAGCCTTTATGAGCCATTTTTTTAATATCTATTATGTGCACTTTTTATTTATTTTTTAAAATATTACAAAGTGCAGTTTGTAATTGTTTTTTTTATTACCTTGTGCACCTTACTTTTTTGCATTATTTTTTTCACTTTTTTTACATATTAAAGATTTCACTGCACAACAAAGTTTTTGCTTCTTGAACACTGTTGGGTGTTTCTTATAGATTTTTGATCACAAATATCACAATAAAATTTACCCATCACGTACCGTTTCAGTTTTATCATGATTTTTTCTTATATTTGTATCCAAACATTTTCGCTCCTGTAAGTGATTTATCAACAACGGTTTGTACAGCCTGGGCATGTCTAGGCATGGAATCAGGCCAGGTTGGAAACCGCTCTGTGGAAGCTGACATCCTGGGAATGCCTGGGCAGCTCTGAATGAGCTTGACGCTGTCTCAGCATGCTATAAAGATGGTTTGCATACATAGATCCAGCTCACTTGGTTAATATAGATAGTCAGTGTGTACGTATAGTATCTGTATAGTATCTGTAGCAATATAACAGTAAGTAATGCTACAGACGTTTTGGTGTCGGGCCATATGTCTCGTCAATGTTGTAACAGCGGCGATACATTCTGCTATATCTGTGGTGAATATACACTTGCGCCTCAGAGACGTTGGATGACTGCTCTTGTGAAGAAAGCTTATCATCTGTATTTTGGCTGCAAAACTAGTGATCAAGACAAGGAATGGGCGCCTCACATTTGCTGTGCAACATGTGCTTTCAGTCTGAGAGCCTGGCTTAGAGGCACTCGAAAGACGATACCGTTTGCTGTTCCGATGATATGGCGAGAACAGAAAGACCATGTGACGGACTGTTACTTCTGTTTGACTAATGTCTCTGGTTTATCTGCCAAAAACAAGAAGTCAATTGAATATCCTAATCTGCCTTCAGCAATGAGACCTGTGCCACATGACGACAGTCTTCCAATTCTGAAACCACAAGAGGATTGGACCTTAGAAGAACCAGATGAAGAAACTGCAATGCAGGGTACTGACAGTGACATTGACCCGGATTTTGAACCGTGCTCATCAGGCGATCCACATCTGATAACACAGTCCGAATTGGTTCTGTCAAAAGCAAAAGCCGAGCTGCTGGGTTAAAGACTGCAGGAATGGTGTTTGCTGTCACCAGATACGAAAATTCTGTGTTTCGAGGCCGACATAATGATATAACCAAATTTTTTGCACAAGTCGACAGTCTCTGTTTATGTTGCGACATTGAAGGATTGTTCTCGGCCTTGGGTTGTGATCACAACCCGGAAGAGTGGCGTCTCTTCATTGATTCGTCAATGTTAAGCCTGAAAGCTGTTCTGCTACACAATGGCAACGTTAATCCTTCAGTACCTGTTGGCTAAGCAGCACACATGAAAGAAACGTATGAGAATATGGAAGTGTTGCTTAAGCACGTCCAGTATAGCAGGTACAACTGGAATATCTGTGGAGATCTTAAAGTCGCTGCTCTGTTACTAGGACTGCAGCTCGCCTATACAAAGTACTGTTGTTTCATCTGTGAATAAGACAGCCGTGCCAAAGAGTCGCACTATTCTCAACAGAACTGGCCACTCTGTAAAAAGTTAGTTCCAGGATAGAAAAATGTGGCACATGAATCGCTTGTCGACCCGGCAAAGATATTTTTGCCTCCTCTTCACATAAAACTGGGACTCATGAAGAATTTCGTGAAAGCACTGAACAAGGAAGGCGAAGGTTTTCGTTATTTAAGACAGATGTTCCCAAGAATAACTGACGCTAAGATCAAAGAGGGCATTTTTGTTGGCCACCAGATCAGACATGTTATGAGTGACAAGCGGTTTGAAGATCTGCTAGTTGGGCCGGAAAAAATTGCCAGGAAAGCCTTCAAAGACGTTGTTGGCAATTTTCTGGGCAATTACAGAGCCCCAAGCTACATTCAGCTGGCAGACAAACTTCTCAAAGCATACAAGACAATGAAGTGCAACATGTCACTCAAGATTCATTTCCTCCACTCACACTTGGACTTCTTCCCTGCAAATCTCGGTGCTGTCAGTGACGAACACAGTGAAAGGTTTCACCAGGACATTGCTACGATGGAGAAATGATACCAGGGCAACTGGAATCCGTCAATGCTTGCTGACTACTGTTGGACACTGCAACGTGATGCACCAGACACTGAATAGAAAAGAAAATCAGGAGCAAAATACTTTTAATTCTGTTGAATTTAATAGCTTATGCGAAACATAAACATGACTAAATACGTTATTGTCAGTAAACATATAAATGTCTATTTCTCAGAGTTCCTACGTGATGCAGTAAAACCAAAACTATATTTGTGCATACCCAGTAGGTACCTGTCACAATCAGCAAAAACTTTTCAGGAAGCAAGACTTTTCAAAAAAATTATTGTGCAGTGTTTACTTTATTCAATTATTGTTTTTCTGTTTTCTATGGAAATGTATCTATTGTGTTATTTCTACAATCTGTTTTTTATTAAATTAAGATTGTTCGTGCTTATTACATTTTTCCTATGGATAAAATTAATTTAGACTTTGCAATAATGGTAATAGCCCCCCAACTTAACCCTCCCCCAAGTCCCAACATGGCAAAATTTATAACGCCATGTCAGAACTCGGGTCAAGTTGAGTTGGAGGGCCCCATGGAATTTTATACCATGGACCCCCCAGAGTCCTTAGACTCACCTCTGTCCATAAGATAAGGTGCTTATGTTTAAAGTTTTTGTGACAGGCTGTCCATAACCAGATTAATTTGCCAATTATTTGTGTGTAACATCACAGGGTCTGCAGACCCACTTTTAATACTGCAATAAATGTGGGACCCCCTCAAGGGTGTTATGGGTGTGACAGAAAGAGATAGAGAGAAACAGAGACCATCCATCCATCCATCCATCCATTTTCCAACCCGCTGAATCCGAACACAGGGTCACGGGGGTCTGCTGGAGCCAATCCCAGCCAACACAGGGCACAAGGCAGGGAACCAATCCCGGGCAGGGTGCCAACCCACCGCAGGACACACACAAACACACCCACACACCAAGCACACACTAGGGCCAATTTAGAATCGCCAATCCACCTAACCTGCATGTCTTTGGACTGTGGGAGGAAACCGGAGCGCCCGGAGGAAACCCACGCAGACACGGGGAGAACATGCAAACTCCACGCAGGGTGGACCCGGGAAGCGAACCCAGGTCCCCAGATCTCCCAACTGCGAGGCAGCAGCGCTACCCACTGCGCCACCGTGCCGCCAGAGACCATCCATCTGCACATTAAAGACTGTGTCCATGCATCAGCCTGCCTTCTGCATCAAGATAAGCTGCCTGGAAGAGACGCCTTGTCCCCCCTTTCTCACTCCTTTGCACAGATGTTCATTCTGAGGTTCTCCTCACCTTTCATACCCTTAAAGACAGTATTGTTAAAGTCTTATTTGACTTTGAAAAAAGGTGTTTTTCATATCCAGACATTGCTATTTATTTACTGTATATCTTTTAACAATTATTTAATGTATATTTCTGATGATGTTATTATATTTTATTAAATATTGCTCTGTTTTTATAAATTTCTATACTTTGCACATCTTGAGTGATTAAATTACTAAACCAAATACAGGGCACCTGGGGTGGGAATATTGTCTCTTCTTTCCGAAAGGGTCTGCAGCTGAGGAGGTACACAGTTCCATAAGGAATTATGCGTTGTTTGGATAGGCGGCACTAACTAAGGGTGAGCAGTGTCCAGTGTGTATGTGCGAGGAGCAGGGTATGCTAGCCTACAGTGTCTATGGCAGCATTTCCTAACCTGTTGACTGTGGTGGCATTGTAGGTGGCCAAGGACAAAAGCACCACCTCCACCAAAACTGCTCAATTTACACCAAAAGTATAGCAGGTAGATCGCGGCCTACCCAAGATGAAACCCCATCCACTGATTCGGTGATTGAATTCAGTTCACAGCAGCAACATTGCAGGTGGATCATAGCTAAGCCTCGACAACCTCCTCAAACCCGTCTGATGATCACGCTTGACTCACTAAAGAGGAAAAACATTGACAATTGCACTTGATTCATCAAACGCTCTGACACTCTGGTGAGCACGTGGGATACCACTTTGACGATCATGCTTCCTGGGTCATGACACTATGAAATGTGAAAAACTCAGGTCGTGGCACCACAAAGGTTGGGAAACATTGGTCTTGGGTTAAACCAGGGACACTCACGTGGATCGCTCAAGCCAAAGCTAGTGGGTCCCTTTGTAGATTACTGAGGAGTGACAGGCTGTGCCAGCATTACACTTAACTGCTGAAATGAGGCTATCTGAATAAGCATGCAAAATGTGTGAGAGAGAGGCCTAATCCATAACTAACTTAGTCAGCCCAGTTCATCCAAATGATAATGCAGCATAAAATCACAACCAAACCATGAAGGTCGCTATGCATTTCTCTATCCGTGTTCCATTGTCTAAACCTGCACGTCAACAGTCTTCGGTTTTGTGTTTGACTAATTCACCTGATTCTCATGGATGAGAAACTGAGAAATTCTAAGAAAATAGCATAACAGTGGCATTCAGGCCTAAGTGTTAATATTTACAAAATACAATTTTAACCGCTACTCCCATTTACTGAATACACATTGTCATTATTCCTTACAGCGCCATCCCTCTAGCAAGGCACCTCCAACAATCCCAAGCCATTTAATGTAGAAATGGCATCTATTTGTCATTTTATAGACCACTAATTGGCTACTCCAGGTGACACTGGAGAACTGATTGGATGGAAATTACTGACTCAACATAATGCTGACTTTTTTTCTTCCTTATCTTACAGACAAGCACTGATGCACATTTCTACAACGGCTTGATTCACTTCATCTTCTTTCAGCTGCTCCCGTTAGGGGTTGCATCTTTTTCCATATCTTTCTGTCCTCTGCATCTTGCTCTGTTACACCCATCACCTGCATGTCCTCTCTCACCACATCCATAAACCTTCTCTTAGGCCTTCCTCTTTTCCTCTTCCCTGGCAGCTCTATCCTTAGCATCCTTCTCCCAATATACTCAGCATCTCTCCTCTGCACATGTCCAAACCAACACAATCTCGCATCTCTTTGTCTCCCAACCGTCCAACTTGAGCTGACCCTCTAATGTACTCAGTTCTAATCCTATCCATCCTTGTCACATTCAGTGTTAATCTCAACATCTTTAACTCTGCTACCTCCAGCTCTGTCTCCTGCTTTCTGGTCAGTGCTACCATCTCCAACCCATATAACATAACTATGGCTTGATTCACTCATCTCTTAATATCCTTGTGACACGTACAATTATCAAGTGGAAATTTGTGAATGCAATGAAATATGATTCATGGTAACATATTTGCACATAAATTTCCTGACATCTGATGGAGCCTCCGCATCATGTAGATGCACCATTTACTTGTCCCTAAAACCAAAAAAACACTAGTGTAGGACTTTTGTCTTTCTTATGTTCCTTTCAGCTTTACATTGGTATTAGCTTAATTTTTCAACTTCATTAATAATTGGTAATTTCCAAGAACAAGTTTTACATTATTAAATTAAATTTGACACTTTTTTATCCAAAAAACCATAAAACATTTAATGTCCACATAACTGTTGTTATTCTTGCTCTGTTGCATGCGTGAAGATCGGGAGTATCTATGCAACAATTCTGAGGTAAAGACTCACAAGCCGGCATCTGGGAAAACATACTTGCTAACGTCCTTTTTTCTTTAATCTGTAGCACATATGATGAAGCTCGCCGACACCACTTCTGGTTTAGTTCTGAAGGTCCCACCTTTTCCACTCCACAGGCTAGTTAAAGAGCTGTTCACTTCAAAAGAACACAGAACTCTAAGATATCCAAAGAGCAAAGCAAAAGAAGAGAGGTAGCATCGGACAAGCAGTATCCACAATCCTTTTCGTTACTTGAACCTTTTATTTGCATATACTTTGCCACATTAAATGGGGTACCGGCCAGACCCCAACCCTTCATCATTTTCCTCTTGTTTTCTTATTATTACACTTTCTAATTGATAATGGCTTTAATGCTGGATATGTAGTAGCTCAAAACAGAGTTACTAGTTCTGTGTTTTTCTGTATGGTTTAGACCTCTTCATCTGTAATGGTCAAGTGTGTCACTTCATCCTGTAACATTAGAATTAAATTGTCTTCAGACTGATGTTCACTCAATTATGTTGAGCTCTTTTGTACTTTATATGTGAGTCTGGATAAAAGCATCTATTAAGTCAGGGTTTCTATGGGTAACGGGCTGCCGCCATTGGGGCACGAGTTATTGTTGTATTTAAAGGCAATTGGTTGCGGTGGTTTGTAAATTGGATCACGGTGAGTCAAAGGAGACAACAATTCTCAAAGGAGATCTGATGATCCTCCAGGATCATCCAAGGGTGACAATCATTGACAACGGTCCATTCATTGAGCAAGGAATGAGTCTCAAAGATACTAAAATGGGCACTAAAATAGATTGGGTTGTGACAAAAAAGGTTTACGAAACCCTGTACTAGGTGAATACAAGTAAATGTAAATGTAAAGCACATCACTGAGTTGAAACAAAGGAATAAACGCCTAATAATGCACCTAACATAACACTCTCAAACATATCTAAGCCATTTTAGGGTTGAGGAAGGTCAGGGTCTATGCCAGCAGCATCAAGCAGAAGATAGTAGCCAAACATGGATATGTGTCAGTCTTTCAAATGGTCATTTTATAGACCACTAATTGGTTACTCCAGGCAATACTCAATTCCAATTTACACTAATCTGCACATCATTTGAATAAAGGAGGAAAACTAGAATATCTGGAGAAAAATCTATGCAAACATAGGGAGAATGTGCAAACTCTACACAGACAGTGACTAGACAGACGACATGTATGCCATTCATACACCGATATAATGTTTAATTAAGAAAAAGTGCCATTTGGTAATTTCTCTTTTACTCCGGTCTTATGATACACAAAGCTGCCAGACAGTATGTTTAACAAAACTCCAGGAAATGGCATCTTCACTTTGCAAGCCCTACTTGTAGCACTGCCAGCCTTATTTAGAGTACTGTTACACCATCATGTTCCATCTTCCCTTTGTATGACTTGCCTGCTAATCATCACCTTACCCATATAAATATGCTCGATTTTTACAAAAAAGCAGTGGAAAAAAAAGCAATACTCTTACTTTCCCATTAAAGTACAGTAAATAGGGTTGTTCATTGGTTAGCGCTACCTTCAGGGATATGGGTGAGAGTTTTTCTCTGTGTGAGGTTTTCTTGTTCATGTGGAGTATTATGTCTGGACCTTTTGGTTAGTCCCCACAATCCAAAAATGTCTGCTGTACTTTGTATTAAGTGACACCTCTGGTTTAAAGTGTCTGTGTTCAAGAGTGAGCCCTGCCGATGACTGCCATTTCATCCAGGCTGCATTTCCCCAGGCACAAATAAAACAATTGGCTAGTTTTGAAGGATAGATGGATTAACAGATAATAGTGTTGAAAACATTATTTTTCCCTTCTTTACTTACTAAAAGATACTATTTAAGTCATTCTATTTACAAACAGTTTCTGTTCACTTAGTACGTTAAGACAATACTGAGTTAACCACTGAATATACTGTACCACAGGATATTTATTCTTCTTGGTAATCATATCTACATTTTTTTTTTTTACACAGATACTGTTAATAATATAATAAAACAGTGGTGCATTACGAAGAAAAAGTTAGACATCTTGAAGAAAAATGTGCTTCCTTTACTTTCATAGTGATTCCATTCTTACCCAGCTCTCCACATAACCACTATGACTATTTGGGGGAAACTGAACCGGTTGGTGGGACTATTGTCAGCCTTCCCTTAAGTAGGCTAATGTGATGTTAAATTGCACTGCAATTATTCATTCTTTTGATGGACATTATTCCCTGAAGCAGTAAAGCAGACAGATGTCGGATATGTTATAGGTAGACAAATGGCTTCTGAAAACAAAAGCTGCCCTGCGTGTGAGTTATTGCTAGTCAATTGTTTAACCTTTTGCCACTGACGGCAATAATTCACTCAAGGCCACTTTGTCTTTGCAACTGTGGCACTGAAAGCTCTCACTGCGACGTGCAGCTTAGGGCACTTCGGAAATTATTTCCACCTTATCAATTTCATGTTATACTGCTACAAAGGATGCAGAATGTTAAATGCTCCCTTGTTCTGATCACATATATCTATTTGTCAAATCTTTTCATTTAAAAAAAATAGGGGGTAAAATCCACAAAGCAACATGTGAACTACTATAAAATATATGCTTAAAATATCAAAACAAACTAAGGTAGGAGTTCACAGAAACTTAAAGCAGACACTTGTTTATTTGACAAATCCACAGATTTGAGGTAAATTACTGTATTTAATGCCCCATCAGTCTTGGTTTCATGTACTGGCAGATTAACCTCCTTCCATCTACAAGGCCATTTAATCCTAGTGGTCCAAATATCATGACTGAGTATATCATAAAAGAAATGATGCAATTAAGCCATGCATTGGCCTGAACCAAATGCCATCCTATTCACTATCTTTTAATGTTATATTCATCATAGATATAACATTTGTTGTGAACATGACGGATTTCCTGCCCACAGTAAGAGGTTTCTCTCGTCTGTTTTTTCATTTCAACAAATGGTGGCAAGGTTTCTGAAGAAGTCTACAGAAAACTGTGCTGCTAACTCAGCCAAGCAAACCAGCAGAATCAAGAACATAAATGTAGATCCCATTTAAATGTCATTCAAATTTTATGCAAGCCCAATTAGAAAGAGCTTTACCAAAAAATTCATTAAAAATGTGAGGATTTCAAGGGAAAGAATTCAAGCTGTGTTGTAAAGCTAAAACCTATTATGCACTAAAATAGCTGACATTTGTAAAACGGACCTCTGAGATGCTTCACACAAAGCGGTAACGAAAGCAGCAAAGGTGTGAAACTCTGAGTTCACAGATGGAATGGCTCTAAAGGTACGTCGCAAAAAAACTGAAGTCATAGGATCTTAGAGTCAAAGTAAAAGAGCCAAGCTTTTTGGATTGAGGTGAAAGTTCATCAAACAGCAGTACACTTTACTTTGTTTGCAATCATACAAGTTTTAGGAAAGTTCATGAATTCATGAGATATATCCTGAAATGTACTATAGATTAGCACAGCCAAGGCCGCTATAGAACACACAAGAGGGAGTCATCCTGGATTATAAGCGTCACTCTGTCAAATCCATACTAGTTCTGGTGCAGACTAAACACCATGCCCCCTACTATTTATTTTGGTTCAGTTCTAATCACTTAATAATCACCTATATGACACTGTATTTCAGTTAGTAGGATTCAAACTTTTAAAATGTTTACATTTGTCTTTATGCAGATTACATCTAGATTAAATTAATGACATTGTGACACACTTTGGCAGAAAAGAGCACAAAGTGCTTGGGTGATCTGAGTAATAATGGAAGGGATCAACTGCACTGCTACTCAGTCAGAATTGTCTTATACTGTCCTTGGTAAAATGTTGGGACTTTGTAGTCTTGTTCATATTCAATAGATACTGTACTATTGCAGATGAGTGTGAATGTGTACGTAACTGGAAACAAGGTGCAAAACAGCTCCAGACAGGCCATCAGATCATCACATTCCCCAAGAAGGTGAACTTTGAGTATCCAGTTAATTTAAATTGTATATTTTTTGCAGGTGGGATGAAAAGTTGAGAACATGCAAAGTCCATACATTCTGTGCCCAGGCCAGACAAACTAACACCAGTGACAGTGACACCATGCTACAGAACACATTTGATGTTACTGTGAATTTGGGAGGCCCGTAATTAATCCACTCATCAACTCAGGGTCAGCGGAGGCCAAACCCTTTCCTAATAGTATTGGATGTAAAGCAACAACCAGCTGTGGATTGGGCCAATTAGGAATCACCAGTAAACCTACCCAGCAAATCTTTCGAGGCATGGGGGCAAAACCCATGTAAACACTGTGGACTATGGCCAGCAGCTTATCCCAGCCAATACCCCCAAGCCACCAGGTGGAGTCCTTCCTGCAGTGTGAAGATGCCCCAAATTCCAGCAGGGCATCATGGACCATGGAGTTTTCCTTCACAGCCCTTTTGGATACCATGGGGGCCACCAGAGGACGCTGCAGGGAATCTCTAGCACGTGTATTATCCGTATAGCCCGGAAGTACTTTCCTGTCACGAGGACGGAAGAAATAAAGTACTTCCAGGCTAAAGAAGAAGAAGAGTTTTCACCTGACCCGGAAGTGCTGGGTAATCACATGGACTGAAGGATTAGAAGCACTTCCGGGTCAAGGACTATAAAAGACTGTGGGAAACACCAGAGCATTGAGCTGAGTTGGGAGGAAGGGTGACAACGCGTCTGGGAGTGGAGGATTGATTACAGTAATCCCTCCTCCATCGCGGGGGTTGCGTTCCAGAGCCACCCGCGAAATAAGAAAATCCGCAAAGTAGAAACCATATGTTTATATGGTTATTTTTATATTGTCATGCTTGGGTCACAGATTTGCGCAGAAACACAGGAGGTTGTAGAGAGACAGGAACGTTATTCAAACACTGCAAACAAACATTTGTCTCTTTTTCAAAAGTTTAAACTGTGCTCCATGACAAGACAGAGATGACAGTTCTGTCTCACAATTAAAAGAACGCAAACATATCTTCCTCTTCAAAGGAGTGCGTGTCAGGAGCACAGAATGTCACATAGATAGAGAAAACAATCTCTAGCAAACAAATCAATAGGGCTGTTTGGCTTTTAAGTATGCGAAGCACCGCGGCACAAAGCTGTTGAAGGCTGCAGCTCACACCCCCTCCGTCAGGAGCAGGGAGAGGGAGAGAGAGAGACAGAGAGAGACAGAGTTTGTTTTTCAGTCAAAAATCAATACGTGCCCTTCGAGCTTTTAAGTATGCGAAGCACCGTGCAGCATGTCGTTTCAGGAAGCAGCTGCACAAAAGATAGCAACGTGAAGATAATCTTTCAGCATTTTTAGACGAGCGTCCGTATCGTCTAGGTGTGCGAACAGCCCCCCTGCTCAATCCCCATACGTCAGGATCAGAGAAAGTCAGCGCAAGAGAGAGAGAAGAGTAAGCAATCTAGCTTCTCAGCCATCTGCCAATAGCATCCCTTGTATGAAATCAACTGGGCAAACCAACTGAGGAAGCATGTACCAGAAATTAAAAGACCCATTGTCCGCAGAAATCCGCGAACCAGCAAAAAATCCGCGATATATATTTAAATATGCTTACATATAAAATCCGCGATGGAGTGAAGCCGCGAAAGGCGAAGCGCGATATAGCGAGGGATCACTGTATTGTATTAGAGTAGAATGCAGAATACAGCCCCATTTGGCTTGTTAGTTGGCTGAAGAATTCACTCAGGGAGACCCCCCCAACAGCAAAATATCTTCTCTGAGATAGCAGTAGTAGGGATTGAACCTGGGATGCTGAGATTCCAAGCAAATCTGCTCAGCCTCATCTGTTAGCACAGTGGCAGATCTCACTGCTTATAATTTCAATGACCTGTCATAGGATGTGTGGGGGACCTCTGTTTCACTTTTTTGTCAGAACACCAGAACTATAAAGCGATCAATACAATTTATGAATCTTCTTCTTCTTTCGGCTGCTCCCATTAGGGGTCGCCACAGCGGATCATCTTCTTCCATATCTTCCTGTCCTCTGCATCTTGTTCTGTTACACCCATCACCTGCATGTCCTCTCTCACCACATGTATAAACCTTCGCTTAGGCCTTCCTCTTTTCCTCTTCCCTGGCAGCTCTATCCTTAGTATCCTTCTCCCAATATACCCAGCATCTCTCCTCTGCACATGTCCAAACCAAGGCAATCTTGCCTCTCTGACTTTGTCTCCCAACCGTCCAACTTGAGCTGACCCTCTAATGTACTCCTTTCTAATCCTATCCATCTTCGTCACCCCCAATGCAAATCTTAGCATCTTTAACTCTGTTACCTCCAGCTCTGTCTACTGCTTTCTCACAATGTCATCGGCAAACATCATAGTCCACAAGGACTCCTGTGTAATCTCGTCTGTCAACCTGTCCATCACCATTGCAAATAAGAAAGGGCTCAGAGCCGATCCCTGATGTAATCCCACCTCCACGTTGATTGGCAAATATCTGCATTAAATAACTTTCATTTTCCCTGTGGTTCAGATGTGGAAATTAAAATTAAACTCACATATTAAAAAGGAAAGAGTTTACCCTTTTCAAAGGATTAGATAACATTCTGAGATCTACTTAATCCAGGGTCACAGGGGGCCTTGGTCAGGGTGTCAGTCAGCCCGTCACAGGGCACACTGCTATACACAAACACACTCACACAACACCAATTTGATAACCTAACATGCATATCCAGAGGAAAACCCAGACTGACACAGGGAGAATGTGCAAACTCCACATGGACATCTGGGTGCAGAATTCAGATCCAAGAGACTAGACGGACGAGGCAGTGGTGCTTACTAAGTTAGTGTGTTCTAAGTAAGGTGTAGATTTGTGGTAAATGAAAAACAGGATATTCTGGAGATGTTTGCTTCTTCTGAGAGTTGAATAAGCAGTTTATCTCCTTTATTACTTGTGTTCAGAGAAGCTTTCATGCATGTTTACACTGAATTTTATTCTCCTTTAAAATGTATTCCAACTACTGATACACAGAGGAGGCAAATACCTTGTGACACATAAAATAATCAACATAGGACCTAATGAATCATCACAAGGAAGAGCTATACGTGATTAGTCAAAAAGAAACAATTGTGTAAAGTAAAAGAAATACAATTATTTATTATTCTGACAAATTCTTTTTTGTGTCACCCTTCCTATATCATTAAGGAATTTTGATGTTGCTGGATAACTGAGTGGTAATACCAAGCTCTTTAAATCTCTTTTGACTCTAAAAGATTGATTTTTACTAAATTGATTAATCCCCACTCTTTAAATGCATTTACTAAATAGGTTATGCTTGTGATCTATCAGCAGCAAAGTAAAAGCTCGCTTCAGATATTGATTTAGACTACAACTAGATTACTCGCCATGAAGAATTAACATTTTCAATAGTGGTAAACCTTACTCAAGCGGTTTACTTCAAGGTTCATACTACAAAAAACAAAAGACAATCTGTATGTGTTAAAGGGTGTAATCTTACAGGGCCAAGACACTTAGCCTCAAGTAAAATAAGACTTTAAACAGGACAGGGAGGGCGGCACTGTGGCACAGTGCTTAGTGCTGCTAATTCACAAACCTAACGCCCTGTTTTGAATCAGACACCCTGTCAATGTTTATGTGGGCATCTGCCGTTGCTCCTTCTGTCTGTTTCGGTTTTCCACTTACTTCCCCAAGTTGTGAGTTGTACATTTTTTTCTGCTTATAACTTGGCTTTCTACATGCATGAAAGGGGCCTCTGAAGGACTGTCAACCCACCCAGAGTTTGTTACTAACATGTGCCCAGTTCTCCTCAAGACCCTAACTTTGACTACGTAAGTTTAAGAATGTTAATGTCAAAAGTATAAAAAGACTGATCTAGATGAAAAGTTGGACCTTGAATACAAATTAATATTTATGAAATCTCACAAAAAAAAAATGAAATGAAAAATGAGAGTTATTCACTTATGAAAACTGTCGAGTACTAAATTATTAGGTTTGAAATACCTTTAAATAATAATTTGCAATAATTTGTCATTTAAAAAAATAATTCACATAATGAAATGCCAGCCATCCATTTTCTGAAACTGTTTTGCCATACTGGGGGCTGAGGCCTATGCTTTCATCTTGAGAGGGGGGGGACATATTCATATTAGGAAAATCTGAATAATTTTTAACATAATCTGCACTTTTTAAGATGTGACAGTGTACCTAAGAATCAAGACTGACAACACACAGAGAGCATGCTGTTTAAGCTTAGAGTCAAAGACGACTGGCACTAAAGCTACAATCCTATAGAACTACAGTAGCTCCTAGGGTTAAATACCCTACTCCCATGTGGGCCTCAAACAGTGGTTCAAAGACACCCTCAAGATCTACCACAAGAAAAGGCTGTATGAAACTGCTGGCTGGAAGACTCCAACCTATAATCGTCTCATCTGGTGCTGCATGATTTATCATCTCAAACGAAGAAAGTGAGGAGAAACGAGATTTGCAGAAGCTGCACCCTACAGAACTCCCTGCCCCATGAAGCCCAAGGTATATGGCTTAATGACTGGACTCTTCAGCCACTTAAGGTCAGAAACAGTCTCACTTCAAGTAACCACTAATGATGATGACCAAGTTAGAAAGAGAAGACAGGTTCCTTGGGTAGAGAAGCCGAAGAGATAAACCCTGTGCTACTCATACTGAAATTCAGAAATATAGTAATCCCTCGCTATATCGCGCTTCGACTTTCGCGGCTTCACTCTATCGCGGATTTTATATGTAAGCATATTTAAATATATATCGCGGATTTTTTGCTGGTTCGCGGATTTCTGCGGACAATGGGTCTTTTAATTTCTGGTACATGCTTCCTCAGTTGGTTTGCCCAGTTGATTTCATACAAGGGACGCTATTGGCAGATGGCTGAGAAGCTACTCAATCAGAGCATGTATTACGTATTAAATAAAACTCCTCAAACATATTGTGACTCACAATTTGTGAGCACAGGGGCTGTTCGCACCCCTAGAAGATACGGCCACTCCTCAAAAAACACTGAAAGATTACCTTCACATTGCTCTCTTCCTTGCTGGGCTTAAATGTGGCTGTTTTGTCAAGCAATATGCTTCCTGCATGGTGCTTCGCATATTTAAAAGCTCGAACGGCACGTGTTGATTTTTAATTGTTTGTTTTTCTCTGTCTCTTTCTCTCTCTCTCTCTGACATTCTGTGCTCCTGACGGAGGGGGTGTGAGCAGGAGGGGCTGTTCGCACCACTAGACGATACGGACGCTCCTCTAAAAAAATGCAGAAAGGCTACCTTAACATTGCTCCCTTCCTAGCAGCTGCGTTGTCCCGCGGTGCTTCGCATACTTAAAAGCCAAACAGCCCTATTGATTTCTGATTGTTTGCTTTTTTCTGTCTATCTCTCTGACATTATCTGCTCCTGAAGCGCACTCCTTTGAAGAGAAAGATATGTTTGCATTCTTTTAATTGTGAGACGGAACTGTCATCTCTGTCTTGTTATGGAGCACAGTTTAAACTTTTGAAAAAGAGACAAATGTTTGTTTGCAGTGTTTGAATAAAGTTCCTGTCTCTCTACAACTTCCTGTGTTTCTGTGCAAATCTGTGACCCAAGCATGACAATATAAAAATAACCATATAAACATATGGTTTCTACTTCGCGGATTTTCACCTTTTGCGGGGGGGTCTGGAACGCAACCCCCGCGATAGAGGAGGGATTACTGTACATTTGATTACAAAGGAACAGGTCATATCATGGACATTATGCAAATACCATGTAAACTACTGTGAACTCTAAGACGCATTTTATTCATGTCATCAATGAAATATTCAGGGTTCATTTAGATGGCGCATCTTGGGATATTCTCGTCTTTTGTTAATCAGCTGGACTACAACCTATTCAAAGATCTTTTTATTACAATATTAGAAGATTACATGAGATTCAAAGGCTGATGCTAAAGTTCTGCCTCAAAGCAAATTAAACATATAGATGACAACATAGCTGGCTCTATTATACTGGCTCATTTTAGAAAAATCTTTAGTGCTCTCCTGGAGATACAAAAAAAAAATCCCAGAATGACATTCAATGCTGCATATCTCCGATAAACCTTTGAAACAACACAGATCACCTGAAAGCGTTCTTTGCACTATCGTAAAATCTCATTACACAACTCACGGTGAGCTCTCATTTAATTTTTTGGTCCCATCTGCCTCTGGAACTTCTTAACCCTGTCCATGAGGATTCTTTGGTCATTACTCTGGAGTCAATGGAACTGTTTTTAAAATTATTACTCCTATTCCCACATTGTAATGCTTAGTTTTGAACATATCACCTTTGCTTCTAGTGGTCGTTTACAGTATTGTTCACATTCCTCACCATGGGCTGTTTATACATCCTGTGCTTTTTCACTTTTTAAATAATCCTAATGCTTGCTTTACAAAAAAGTATTTTTATTGTTTTACCGTATATACATCTGCAAGTAACCTATAAACTTAATATACCCCTGACAGCTTGCCCCTATTGCATTTGTTATACGGTAGACAGCTCCTAACATTTTAGGATTATTTTTCTATGCAAAGATCTCAGATGTTCATGCAGTTAATGAAAACTTTGCCCTATTGATCAATAACTCAAATGACTTGCACTTATTTTGTTCACTTTTTACTTTTAACAGCATATTAAGACTTGCCTTAGAGCATCTGGATAATTTTCACTTTATCTGAGAGTAAAAGTTTCTAAATCTTTACATTTCATCATTGTCATGTTTCTCTTCCTATCATACTCCACAGATGAGGCATTAATTGGAAACTGTCACCTTATCCATAATTGGTTCCTGCCTTATGCCTAATGCTGCTAGGATAGGCTCTGCAAAGTTATTTAACTTTATAGTAATACTACCTGAAATACCCAGTGTTATCCAGAAGGAAAATAAAGTGTTTTTTTTAGTTGTTTGAGAAAAATATAATTAAAAAAAAACACAACTTTAAAAATAAAAATAAATTAACAAACAATGAAGACTCACTAATATGCTTGTCTTGCGGTCTTGTATGTATGTCATCATCCAGTTGATGCTCGGAACTGGCCAACTGTATTTAATTTCAAAAGCAGCAGGGACGTGGTGGTGCTCAAACCTGAAGAATGCTGGCGGTCACCTCCAGATCACCCTCTGGTGGTCGTTCCGAGTGTCTACTGGATGATAACATGCATACAAGACCGCAAGATCAGCCCCACCCTACCCAGACGGGGGTGAGTTAGGGCTGATTTCACCCTACAGTAGTTATAGTCGACCAATGAGAAACGTGTACCAAGTTTCATGAAAATCACTCCAGACGATATACTGTATACACACACACTCATACATTGACTTATTGACTGCAATATGACAGAACACAATCAAATTAAGAATGCTTTACAGATTTATGTATTTTCAAAATGTGAAAGCACACATTGAATGTTAGAATTTAAAATAAATGCAAAAAATTTAACTAGCAAATCCAAATTATCCAGGTAGAAATGTGTGTTGGTAAAATGCCAATTTATTATTTCTCCAATTACCTGCACTATAAATTTTAATTATTTTTAAGACTAAATTACTCTATAGTCTCTGGAAGCTATGGTATACTGTATTTCAATTATTATTAATATTATTATTATATGAAAATGTTTTACTATCAGAGACACTTTTTATGAAATGGTGGAGCTGAATGAAGCACCCTTCACACTAAATCATCAACTTTTAAAAGCTTTATTGGTGACTCAAAAAAGAATCGATCTGCCCACTTATTCTAGTCAGGGGTACAAAAGGCTAATTTCAAATTCACGAATGCTGTAAGAAAATAAAACTTGAGGTTTGCAGAGAATCAAGGAGGGAGTATCACAAATATTCTGTAATATAAATATGAAGGCGAGGGACAGGGATGAGTATAACCTGGATGGTTGAACATTATTTAGTAGAGACTAGCAAAATTGACAAAGACAGGCAAATAAATTTTTCTATAAATACACGGCTTCCTCAAATGGGTGATGAGGCATCTTGTGGTGAAAATTTCTAGATTCACTAGAAAGTATTGAGAATAGCGGCCTAATATTAGAAGCGAGGCACAGACCACCTATTCAAAAAACTAAAACTGGTGAATACTTTAAAACCAGATGGACGAAGATCAAAAACCTGGGCAAAGCTGTAAGTGTGGAGAATCACTGCACACTGGGGAAATTCAGAAATACAGACTGGAAGTTAGTAAATGTTGTTCCACCATATAGAGACGGAGACTTTGCTGATCCAAGTAACTACAGGCAAATAAACTTAAAATGGACTACAGGCAAATTAATGAAAGGAATTAATTAAGGAAAAAACTTGAGAACAAATAACAAGAACAGGTGTAGTGGTAAAAAGTCAACACAAATTTAAATGGGGGCGATGGTGCATCACTAATTCGGTAAAATTCTATGAGGAAGCAAAAAAGGCTTATGATCAGAAAGGTGACTATGATATAACTTTCAATAAGGTCCCTCATGAGGTGTTACTAATCAAACTGAAAGAAGTGGGAATTCAGGACACAGCGTGCAGATGTAATTGGCTGAAACATCAAGAAAAAAAGGATTACAGTGAAACATTATCAGAATTAGGTGATGTTAAAATGGTGTATCTTAGCAATCAGAACTGGGACTTCCATGCTGTTTAGTTTAGGTAAATGAACTCGACACAAACATTAATAAAAAACTGGTTTAATAGGATGACAATAATTAGATGGAATAGGAGGTAATTTATAATGATCCACATCATCACAGATGGATTGAACATAATTCAGACCTGGGCAACTTTGTGGCAGATGAAATATAATATAAGAAAAAGTAAAGCATTACAGGTATTAGGTTTGAAAACACAATGGGAGGTCTGAAAGTTGAAAGTATCTCTTACTATAAGGACCTGAGGTTATTGTGGACTATTCATTGTGCAGAAGCTATTAAGAAAGCTAATAGGATGTTCGAGTAAAGTCAGGCATATGGAGTTCAAGTAAAGGAAGGTTATATTTAAGCCATAAAATGCACTAATGAGGCCTCAACTGGAGTACAGTTTACAATACAATACAGTTTATTTTTGTATAGCCCAAAAATCACACAGGAAGTGCTGCAATGGGCTTTAACAGGCCCTGCCTCTTGACAGCCCCCCAGCCTTGACTCTCTAAGAAGACAAGGAAAAACTCCCAAAAAAAACCTAGTAGGGAAAAAATGGAAGAAACCTTGGGAAAGGCAGTTCAAAGAGAGACCCCTTTCCAAGTAGGTTGGGCGTGCAGTGGGTGTCAAAAGAAGGGGGTCAATACAATACAGTACAATACACAGAACAAATCCTCAATAAAAAACTAAACATTTTTTAGAAGTACGGAGCAGAATTTAACAGTAGATGATATCACATAATAAGATTCAGATAATTTTAGACTCCTGGAGACCTCATCCATCAAGCTTCCTCCATTATTTAGCCATTCCACGGCTGAAACAGTGTTGGGCCTGCCAATCCGTACTGTACAGTTCTGGCCTCCGTGTTACAAAAATCATAATAGAAGTGCTATGGAAAGTCTACAGAAGAATAATTTAGCTAATGACATTATTGAGGGGTATGGGCTATCAGAAAAGATGAAGCAGTTGTAGACATGAAATGATGGATGTTTAAAATTATGAAGGGTATTTGAACAGTGGAGCTCAGCTCTTACTCTAAAATGTTTTTGGTACACTGTATTAATACTCGATGGAAAAAATGAGTTCTTCAAGGACACATGGAAACTTGTTAAGGACAAATTTCACCCAAACAGTAGAAGGTTTTCCTTCACATGGAGAACCTCAGTCGCATGAAGTAAATTAGCGAGCAGCGTAGTAGACTGTAAGACTTCAGGGGACTTCAAAAGCCCGTGTTAGTTCTGAGAAATTAGGTTACAGGCTTAGATTGACAGGCTTTGCTAGACTGAATGGCCTATTCTTATGAATACTGTCCTAGTGTTTTCAGGCCTTCAAAAAAAATCAAATATTAGAACAAATGAAACAAATGAAGAGTGGACCACAATTGCTCCTCAGTAATATGAAAGACTGACACTGAATTATAGGAAGCTAAAGATGGCACAATCAGTTATTAAGTGTAAAATGGAAAATTGTTTTCTCACGTAGTATTAGTTGGTGCTATCTAATTTTGTTCATTCAATAAATAACATAAGTAAAAAGATGTATTATATGTCATATTTCTATTACCTCTATAATACAGTGCATGAATATAGCTACTGAGTTTCTGCTTTATTCACATGGATGATTCAGTAAAGTGCAACTGCTTTATACCAAAAGAAGACAACAGTTTGTTCAAATTACAGGTTTCTCTCATAATGGGACACAAAGGGTGACATTTTACACAGAACCAGCCATCAATATTTCCAAAGCACTTTTCATTTAGTTAATCTGATTGGCTTTACTCGGTTCACCTTTAAACAATGAAAAAAAATGACCCTGGCCTCATGGAGGCCTGTAACCTGATTGAAGATTTTTCTGCATGAAATAATGGAGTGAAAATCAATTGGACAACACTGCCTTTGTTATGTCACAGACAGCCATCAGGGTGAGATGGAAAGTGAGAACTGGCTGTTTTAACCAAACTTCCATCACATTGTTTTCTTTTTTACATAGACAGTGATGGAGAAAATGTATTGGCAATTTTATGAAAATAATAAATTGGGGCATATTTAAATGTTTTATATTTTAAGGGAATATCTCTGACATCAAATCATTCTGTGGTCTCAGGGTTCTGTCCTGAAAGCAACAGGTCTGAGGCGGAATCAGTAATTCACAAGGTGCCAGCCCACTTGTGCATAGGGGAACAATTTATAATCAGCACTTCATATGCTTGTCTTGGGGCTCCCAGAGTACTCACAAAGACATAGGGGGAGCATACAAACTTCACACAAACCCAGAACTCAGGATCTGTGAGGCAGCAGGGAAAACCACTGCCCTGCCACACTGATTTGTTTTCTAAAGCAATAACATTGAAATAAGTTTACATTACAGAACAAGGCTGGTACTCTTATGTCCATTTATATGATCCTAATTACAACTTTACTTTAACTTTAAAATTACAACAGAGTATAGACTTCCCAAGACACTGAGACACTTGAAAGGAAAAAATGTAACTGTCATTATGAAAGTCAACTACAGAATTTAGGTTATGTGAGCACTGCAACAAAAAAAAAAGTTACCAAATCCAAGGTTATGGCCGTAAGCCAACACTCAGAGGTCAGACAAGACAGGACATCAGCTTAGCGTCACAAAAAGGTAAACAGCAGAGCGCACAAAATGAAGGGCAGCCTGGCCTTGCAGTTAAGAAGCAGGCCAGCTCCAAGTCCAGAGTTCAAATCCCACTGTGTGACCTTAGCTGATTTAGTAAGATAAGCTGCCTCGGTAAATCATCCAAATGCTTCTTACTGTAAAGACCTCCAGTTTACCAGCATGAATGGCCAGTTTGCTTCACACCGTCTGTGTAAACAAACTCCTTCTGCTTTCCGTTTTCAATGATTTTATTTTTTTACCAGTATTCTTAAATAAGCAGTTCATTGTTAATGGCAGCTGGAAAAAAATTTACTGCGTCCAGTCATCCGATGTCTTTACAAATGTGCAAACCTTGTAATAGTAATGAATAAAGTCCTTTACAGCACCAGCTCAGTGTCGTCAGTCTCCAGTTACGGAAATATCCATTTTAGGATGACAGTAAAATGGTCACAGCCAAGAGACAACTGATATACAGGATTTTTTTTTCTTTAATTTCTGCCAAAAAGATATCACAGGATCATCTGGAGGCGGTGCTGGTCCCAGCTCTTCTTTGGAAGCCATACCACCCCATCACCAGGTCCCTATATTCAAAGCCCAGTTTTTTCAGTTAGCAATTCCATTACTCAGCCGTTTATGATTTTCAAGGCTAGATTCAGGAGTGTGAACAGATTTACACAATCTTTCATGCCAGTGCCTGCAGTGGTAATAGTCACACTTCCCATGCAAAAAGTGCGTAGGAAGGAAATATGCAAAAAATTTTGTTTATGTATGATTAATAAATGAGGGCCTAGGAAAGAAAGCACAGTGCACTGCTGATCTGTGCCCAATGTTGTTATTCTTTTTCCAGCCAGTAAAAGATGGCTTACATTAATGAGATTCTCTTTATTTCATATTAGACCGTTATTGCCAGGAGTCACTCTAGACCCTTGGCATCTCAGAGGGGTCACGTTTGCTCTGTACCCTTAATGCAGTAAGTCCAAGTCAGGTGGCTATCAGCTTTTAAGCAACAAACAGAATGAGTTGTGTCAAAGCTTCAAAAGTGGATCAGAAAATGGACACATGGAGGGATGCATAACATTTCTAAACAGTCCCAGCTACATCTAAGCCTTGCTAGTCAGGTTTTCATTAATATAATGATTATTATCCTGATTTTGACTTCTTTGCTCTTTTTTCCACTTATTTGTTGATTATTATTTAAATGTTTTGATATTTACTTTTATCAGTATCTTGATTTCATCATTTGTTACTATTTGAATGATTCTGTTTACCAGTTGACATGCGAACATGTGACTGCTCTAAAGTGTGACATCATCACACACTGTCTATTTAAAATGGTCGCATGGTAGGTGAAGCATGTAAGCTTTTGAATAAACACAACAAAACCATTAGCTTGTCATTTTTTAGTTGTTTTTTTTTTTAACAAACCTTTGTTTTCCATTACTGAGCCCAAGTTTTGTTTAGTGTTCTGATTGATGCACTTTCCGATTTTTCACCATAGCCACTGACCTTGATTTTGCTTTGGTCCCTCAGTCTTCTTTCTGTACTCTCTAAAGGACAGACAGAGAGCAACATTTTACGAGATATGACCGTGAGATAAACATTGACAAATTTTGGACTGGAGTCATAACCGGGAAATCAGACAGCATTGTCATCAAAGTCTAACACTTACCAAAAGCCAAAGTCTTAAAGTTAGAAAGATATTTTGAGGATCCTAATAAATCGCTAACCAAACACATGCACAATCTATTCAGTCTCAATTATTCAATCAGGATGCATGTGCTCAGATGGCGTCACCATGCAGCCCATCCCCAGGTCCTGCAATGTGACTCAGTTTGGTGATTTGTGCTGTAGTGAACTGCCAGTGATCAGTATTGGACCTGCAATGCATGGATGAAGAGTGGGCTCCTTGTAGCTTAAGCTAATAGGAGAGCTAATTTGGTCAGCAATGTAGATCCCCGAACACTGTGAGCAGAACACTCTCTGTGTCACCCCACTTTTTCTGCACAGCATCGCCACTACACTCCACCCTTGCACGGTGTAAATCCGGTTTCCGTCGCCAAGTAAATTACCGTTGACACACACCAAGAAGCATCTCAGTTTAAAGACTTGCACTGAGCTGAACTGCTGGTGGCCAGTCGCAAACCTGCAGCATTTGGTTCAGAAGTGTTCTCAGTGCAGCAAGAGCTGAAGGATTAATTGCTTTAGTCAGCCACATAGAGCACACCTCTGAACACTAGGAGCTGAGCGCTTACTGGTGACATCAGCTGATCTCTCTCTCTGGGTCAAACCAGTAAAAGTAAATAAATGCATTTCTTATCAACACCCCAAATTACAGCAGCTTACGCTAATTCAGACTTTACTTCAGTTAACTTGAAACTGCACTAGAAAGCAGCATGGAGCAGGTTAAAAAGTATGATGAGGGAGAAAAGTGGGCAAGCCACCCTACCACACGAACAGGAGTTTTCTTACTCTATGTCTTATGTTTTGTGTACTGAGCCTGGAGGTCAGGGCCCCCTGATGCCACAGCTGTGAGACCACTTCAGGCCTGTACAAGTTTGGCAAGGCCTCAAGATTAGTGTTAAGGCACTGAAATTCACTCATGTTTGTCTGACTCTTTCATGTTTCTGGGCGTTTTTTGTTTTGGATTTTGATTTATGCAAGTACTTCCTTGATTTTCTGGTTATTGAACTTGTCTTCAGTGTTGGATTCCGTCTCAATAATTATGAGTTTACTTGTTAACTTTTTACTTTGCCTTCTGTCAAACATGTTTGACTCTTTTTGTTCTTTTTGAGAATATTTTGTAATAGAAGAAATGTTGTTTCGTTCTTATGGGTCAGGATGTTTTTATTGTCCCCCTCTCCTTTTTTCCACCCCTCGGCTTCTTTTTTGCCCCTGCAGGTCTGAAAGCAGCTCCTCAAGTCTGAGGCCAGGTTGATTTTGTAATTAAGCTTTCTTGGATTGCTGAGGCCTAGTTTTTGTATTGAAACCCTTTTTTTTGCTTAGAAAGTCTGACAAATAATAACAGACAACAGGTTAAGATTCTGCTTTGTGCCCACTGCTTGCAGGTTAGGACCTAAGCTCTGGCAAGAGTAGATCATTAAAAGATGACTGAACTTTAATATGTCTGGTCTACTTGACATTACCCTGGGTGTGGAGGGTCACCTTAAGGGCCCACGTTCCCATGACATTAAACGCTAGCTTCACTATTCTACTCCTCAAACTGCCTGCCCATTTTCAGCCAAACATAAAATGTCCTATGATATTTCATAAAGGAATAACATGTAATTGTAGCAGGGATACATAGAGAAGGAAGTTAACAACTTACAAATGGAACTTCTCTTTGTACTGCGTAAAATATATCTTTATAATGCCTGAGTAACCTGAGCTGGTAGAAATTTGCATATGGAAATGCACACAAACTGTCAAATTGTATGATAGTGTATAAAAACAGATTTTTTTTACTTTAGAATTCAAGATAGCAGCAAAAAAATCCTATGGCCTAGGCGTTTTTTTTTTTAAATGAGAACTGCTTCCGTTTGTCCGCTCTGGGCAAAAGTCAACTTAAAATGTACTGCACTCTTATCAGTCCAACTTACTAGGATGTCAAAAATCATTCAGGATGGTAAAAGAAAAGACTTTTTCTGGCATCTCACAAAGGCTCATTGAGATGCTGCTGTCAGTTCCCTCAAAGACCCTCACATTATAGAGGCACAGGGCATGTTTAACAGCTTGGGGTAAGATGGTAGGACCAGATGTTATTTGAAATACAAACCAAGACAGTCCCTGTGTAATGTCAGATAATGTGGATTCTGTTTGCCTCCAAATAGTTCAACCTAAGTTTTTTTTTATTTCTTTCTTTACCATAATCAACACTTCATCCTAAATAAACAGTGCAGTCATTTTTATCAGGTAGCTCTGGGATTTGGTAGGACTTCATTAACACTTTCTCGTCTCTCCCCAAACAGCCCAGTCTCTCTGCTACACCCCATGCTGAGGTGACTGAAATGGCCCAGCTAGCAGCTGGTGTGGCACTGATTGTCTTCATCACTCCAGTGGCTTAGTCACTGGCTTAATAACTGGTGTGCAATACCTCCCAGGTTCTTGTGAATAATGTTATGATCTTCACTACCAGGATACCTAGCTGTTTTTGAACTCACCAAGGCACTATCATTTTTACACTGCTAAATCTTTCCTCACTATAATATTAGAGTCAATACTGTTGCACAGCTAAACAAGAATAATTTTATTAATGACTGTAATGAGTTACCTAAGGGCGGCATGGTGGCGCAGTGGTAGCGCTGTTGCCTCGCAGTTAGGAGACCCGGGTTCGCTTCCCGGGTCCACCCTGCGTGGAGTTTGCATGTTCTCCCCGTGTCTGCGTGGGTTTCCTCCGGGCGCTCCGGTTTCCTCCCACAGTCCAAAGACATGCAGGTTAGGTGGATTGGTGATTCTAAATTGGCCCTAGTGTGTGGTTGGTGTGTGGGTGTGTTTGTGTGTGTCCTGCGGTGGGTTGGCACCCTGCCCGGGATTGGTTCCCTGCCTTGTGCCCTGTGTTGGCTGGGATTGGCTCTGGCAGACCCCCGTGACCCTGTGTTCGGATTCAGCGGGTTGGAAAATGGATGGATGGATGGATGAGTTACCTATGTTGTACTTCTTGTTTTGAAATGTATACTGTCTATACAATATATGTTTGCATGTTTTAATATAAAAAATAAATTTGGTTGTCCTTGAGACAGGGAGAGAGGTTAGGAGCATGCACTGATAAAGCACGTTGCTGCACCCACCACATGACAAACCAATTTAGGACCCCAGATTAGGACCCGAGAACAGCCATACAACAGGTGACACCTCACCACCATACTAGCTCAGATGAAGTGGATTTTTTATGGTGGCTTGAGTGCTAATCCTGCAACTAACCACCAAGTTTTCCTTGCAGGTTGAAGGGCCTGCTTGCATTGCTGGATGCAGGTTAACGTCATCCCTACGATGGAGCAATTGCAGGTTACGGGCTTTGCTCAAGGGCCCAATGGAGTGGAATCACTACTGGCATTTACGGGATTTGAACCAGCAACCTTTTGATTGCCAGTGCACATCCCTAGCCTCAGGGCCACCACTCCGCCCCATTGGGACAGAGTGGGCATAGGGACATAAGGAAATCAACTAAAATAAAGTACATAAAATATAAACTAGAATTTTAGCCAGGCTGAACTCAGGTATCTAAGTATATTAAATCAAAACTACTTTAGTGAAAACACATTGCCTCTTTTAAAGGAATTTGCTCTCTCGAAGTCCTCAAATATTTTCCCTTCTGCTGTATAACTGATGAAGTTGTCTTGCAATAGCTACGGTAATAGGACAGAAATGGCACTCTTCCTTTTACTTCTTATAAAATGTGAATTGTCAGTGGTGGTCAGAGACTTTTAAAGTAGACAAGTTCAGCATTATCCATCCTTCTTCTGACCCACTTTCCTACAGCATTGGGTGCTAAGCAAGAACCAGCCATAGATCCAATGTGACTTTAAGGTTGGACAACAACATGTGTATCAGACCAATACGGAGTCCTCAGTTAACCTATTGTGAACATATTTGGAATGTGGGAGACAAAGAAAACTCCAGTTTTCCATCCCACATCCAACAGACATGCAGGTCGATTAGGTTATGACTCAAAATTTATTTCAAGTTAAATAGACAACTGCAATGTGTTATTCATCGACTGTTCAAATCATTCTTTATGCAGCTTTTAGTTAAATCAAAATGCTACTGCAAGAATCATTATAAGAACAAGAAAATACAAACACCTAACTCCAGTTCTCAAGCCCTTGCACTGGCTCCTTGTAAGCTTAGTACTGATTTTAAAATCCCCCTTTTAAAATACAATGCCTTAAATGGCCAGGGCCCTGCTTACTTATCTAAGGCATATCATTACTTACAAACCAGAGCAAGCATTAAGATCTCAAGATGTCGGCCTGCTTATGATTCTAAGAATTAATAAAGCAACAGTGGGAGACCGAGCTTTTAGTTACAGAGCCCTGAAGCTGTGGAATGATCTGCCTGCTTATAAAAGAGATGTCCCTTTAATCTAGGCCTTTAAATCCTAGCTGAAAACTCAGGTCTTCAGCTTAGCATACCCTGAGTAGAGCTGCCGATTAGCTGTGCATACCGCATCTCTCTTTGTTAATCATTTGAACAAACATCTAAATAATACAACAGTTACAGTATACACCATTACTAACCCACCTGTCTAGTCTACTTCTCTTCTGTATCTTGATGTCACACTGTACTGCCAAGCTATTCTTATGCCCTTGGAAAAGACATCTGAGATGCTGGGAGAACTGGAATTATCGGCGGAAAAGATTCTGTCAACAGAGTGGACGGCCCAGAAGAGACCCTACTATAGAATACCCAGAAGGAGGAGGGCAGCTAGCCAGCCAAGGTCTGCAGGATTGTGTCCGACTCTTTTACAACTGACCATGGACCCCCCAGAGGTTTATTTTGTACAGAGATGCTGCTGACTGCAGTTTTAACAAATCTTTTTCTTTATGTGTACTAATTCTGTGTTAAGTAATTTGAAAAATCTGTACTTGCATCTGTACCTGAGAATGTGTCGCAGCGCTCTGCACCAACACTTAGTGAAGAGCGCTATACAAAAATAAACTGAATTGAATTAAAATTAATCCAAAATGTGTGACACTACAAGTTAAAACAATTACAACTCACAGCTGATGTGTCACATCATTGTGCTCTCAAAGCATGCAAGAATCAAGTATTTTTATTTTTGGATTAATTCCATAACAGGCGTATAAATTGCAATAATGAAAAATATTATTTGCTTTGAAAGGTTGTTGGGAATTTCCCACTTTATAAAATTCTTAATAGCAATAGCTTGAAAAATGAAGCCTAAGTTGAATTATGTGTTTAACAGATTGCACCATAAACATACTGTATATACTAGATACTACATTTACTTCAGTTAGCTGATATTGTGGTCTGTATTTAACCAGTGACTGGTTAATGAACAGTTAATATAAAAAGAGCAACTATAAAAGGTTATACCTTACAGTTCATCAACATGCAATGATTTTAAAGAAACCACTAAATATTATGCAGTCTTTTAGTATAAGCCATGAGGATTACGCACACAAACGTGAACACTTCACCTTGAAATGTTGGACTAATGTCAAGAGGCAGCTTATAGACCTGCAGGCTTGAGAGTAATATCAAGTGATTTTTAACCTTTAGCACTGAGCTCTGAAACAAAAGACTTTATAAATACCGTAAAGTCAAAAGATAAGTAGGCCTTCATGACATCAGTGTTGTTTCAATGGACTTTACTTTGGCTTTGATGGACTGTACTGAGAGGCCGATCAATAGGGAATAGAGATCAATTGTGTTAAATATGTTTATGAAAGCTGCAAATTAATCAGACAATACAATAGATTATTCTGGAGTAGGTGTAATTTTAATATTTAAGTGTCTAATTATTTTGAGTGTTTTATAAAGTGCTAATGATTATGGGAAAATAACTGACAGCAGTTAAGATGAACTGTCTTTATTTTGGCTCCAGTTACTGTATAATCTTCTTCTTTAAGACAAAGAACAGTATTTACTCAAAATGAAAAGCTTTATTCAAATTTTTAGAAGGTTCACAGAGAGACATAAAGCAACAAAACACCCGTCTTACCTCAATAGGTGGAGGAATTCCTATCAACTGTATTTAGTATAGAATATTCTCTACTTGCACACTTTCAAACAAGTCTACTCCCTTTAAACATTTACTCTTTTGACACCCACTAGCCCACCTCTGCTTCAACTCCCCAACTACCTTGACATGGGACAACTGTGTCACGTATCAAGTACTTACAGCATATGAATGGCACTAGTCAACGCAGGTTGAGCTGCTAAGAAGTGATAAGGTGGTGCCATTCACAGAGGACTACTGGACATTGCTGAACTACCATATTTAAACATGTGATTAATACCGATTACTTGGGGGACATTGTGTGAGTAATCATGATTAAAAATTGTAATCGCTTGACAGCCCTAAAGACTACACGTCCCCAGCATGCACCATCTCTAACATTAATTGACTCAGAGAACTGGGCCAGTTACTGTATAACACACTTTCTGCTCCTAGCTCAGCGCCTCTCATTTTTACAATACAGTTTTCATTGGAACTCATATTTGGCCACAATTTCTGCAAATTAACTTGATATAAATGAAGTAATTGTAAGTTTCGAAGAGCTTAAAATATAACATTGTTTAGGTCTGAAGGACTTCAAAAATCATCATTTATTAGATGGAATAGCAGTTAAAATGTTTTACTTCAGCTGCTTTAAAAACAACAACAGAGCACTCTTACAACAATAAATGAGCACAGAAGTCAGAGTCTTAACACACTTCCAGAATTTCTAGATCTTCAGCCAGTCAGTCATCTCCCAACCCGCTATATCCTAACACAGGGTCACGGGGGTCTACTGGAGCCAATCCCAGCCAGCACAGGGCGCAAGGCAGGAACAAATCCCGGGCAGGGCGCCAGTCCACCGCAGGACACATACACACACCCACACACCAAGCACACACTAGGGACAGTTAGGATCGCCAATGCACCTAACCTGCATGTCTTTGGACTGTGGTAGGAAATCAGGGCACTCGGAGGAAACCCATGCAGACACGGGGAGAACATGCAACTTCGAGGCAGAATTTGCTAGATTTTAAACAATATTTCCGCAGCAATCTTAGATCCTCCAAGTACCTCTGCTATTGCTTCCAGCCAAGCACAGAAATCTAAAGTAGCAGAATTGCATTCCAAACTGTTAAAAAAGAAGACTGCCATGGAGAGGCAATGTGTGCCTTTTAAAAGATTAAGCCTCAGCTAGTTACAGAAGGGTGGTCTCCCTTGCCCCTTTGAATGTTTGACAGACAGTTAAGCTCTGTGTCTTGGGTAACATTACTGTGCTGGCGGGGGCAGCAGGCCCAAAATGAAATTCTACCTTTTATATTTTACAAAATGGACGTGAGTAAAGCACAGAAGAGGTGTACGTTACCTTAATGTGTTTATAAGGAACAGGAACAAAACAAGATGTGTCCCTACAGTTGGAAAGTAAGTTCAGATCTTGTATATTATATGAATTTTATGCTTTTTTTTAAGACAGAAAGTGGGATTGCCTCTTTGAATGAAAACAGACATATGGGATGGGAGTTTGTGTTTTTTTTTCCCCCCAGTGTAATTTAAAATCAGACTTACTGTGTAATCTTCTTGAAGAGCAGGAGATTATAAGAAGCTTTTTTGCATGTCTGTAGTGTCTCGCCACTTATTACTTCCAGGGCCCGTGTCTATAACAATTTGGAGGACATGGACAAAGCATTACAACTGATTTTTTCATTTATGATTAGAGCAATATCAGTCACAAAAGCGGCTTAACAGCAGACAACACTTAGGAGAGAAGATAATTGTGCAGACCTGAAAAAGGGTTATAGCAAATAATAATGTGCAACTACAAGAGTGCCAATAACACTGTGTGCTTTGCCTTTAAACATATTCTGAAATATATTTAACACATTAAACAGCATCTTATAAAAAGATTATAATATGAATCTATAAAAAACACCCAAAGCCTGGAAATACTGGAGGATGGCTTTTGAATTTTTATTATCATTTTAACTGCACCATTCATTGTTGGCTCTTTCCTTCCACCTGATTCTGGAGGAGACCCTCAACCCTGAACTGCTTATGGGGTCCAGCCATTTTCATGGTGCTATTGCAGCTTATTTCATGATTATTTTACTCAAATATATAATCTCTTAGTGTCAAAACTCCTGATTATAATAAAATGACCATAGAAAATTAAAACAAGCACAATCTTTGAGGAATAAAAAAAATATTTTTTAATAATGAATGACACAGTTGTTCTTCCCTCCAGTAATTACCTGTGATAAATACAGAAAAATACTTATTCTGCTTGTGCATTAATTATATAAAAATAAATCATTAATAAGTAAAAGTGGGCTTTGTGGTAAACAGTATGAAAATGTTTGGGGAACAGTTCACTGTGGCTGGCAGTGGATTCATGAATTGAGCTTTACTGGTTAGTTCCATCTCTCATGATGCTTCTTTCTCTTCTTAGGCACTCACCGAATAACTCCACCAAATCAATGTATGTGGAGCCCAATGTTTATGTGGAAAGAGATGTGTGTCGTCACCAGTGTGTCCTTTTCTATCTCTCTCTCTGTCAGCTGCCACCTTCTTCTCCTTGGTAATCCCTTGCCCACTGGGTGATACTTCCCAATCAATGTAATATGTATGATTGCCCTTTATTTGGTATTTTTCAAGTTGAAGTTATTTCTTCACAAACATGGTATACAGAGTATACATTTGGCACGTGAAATTGTGTTCTAAAGTTAAGTGCTTTCATTAATTAAAAAAAAAAATCTTGCACACACTGGTGCTTTACAATGGAAGCTATGGGGCATGGAGGAAAAGCTTAAAAATTTACCAAATATGTCCACTTTTCAAGCCAAGACAGGTGTTGGTAGAGATCCGTTTATGACAACAAAAGGGATCTGAAAATACTCCTTTTATTGCATACTAGCTGTGCTATCCATCTAAGACAGGTTGAAGTAATCAATGCAAACCTCAGTGTTATCGATTGCAGTGCAACATACAACGCTTATGTCTCTGTCATATGCCATTTGGTATGGGATTTGTAATAGCAGTGTTATTGTTTGTGATTTGTAATCTATTAGAATGACAGAGTCATAGCAAACTGAATGGACACCACAGACAGGCACACTGACACTTATGTTTTTATTAAAGTGGATTCCTGGTATTATTTTTCTCTTGAATATGATACATATTCTATTTGCTTGTGTGAGTTCTCACGTAAATACAGAAGTAAATCAAAACAAAGCCAACTACGTGCCACAAAACATTTACTATGATTTGGCATTTCAAGAGGAAACCACGTGTGAAACCACAGTGAAGGTTGTTGCGAGAAACACAAAGTGCTGAGCTATCGCACTCAGCTGGTTGTCTTTTGAAATAATTAAATCTCATAATGTTGTTTTTGTGTTAAAAAATTAACATGTATAAGCTATTTTACAATGTGTGTGTAATGGCAAGCCACGGATCAATACTTAACAACCATCTTTGATTGAAAATGGACGTATCTGGTAAGTTTGTAAGGTTTTCTTCTGTGTCCCATAGTATCCATTGTAAAGTGTCAGTTCAGGGAAGATATTTTATTAAATGTATAGACAACACAAGTTATTTTTGAAGAAATAACTTTGACCTTAAAAACACCAGACATGATCAGGATATAAACTTTAAAAATATTTTTAACATTTAATTTCTAGTCAAGTACATCTATAGGGTTTCATTTTTACATTTTCTGTATTGGAAACACAAAAAGGATTATTTTAATATTTAATCCCCATCAACAGCAGGAGTCTTAAACAAAACAGAGTTCTTAGCCAAGAAATGTTTGCAGCAGGTTTACCCCAATATAGGCAATTGCTCTGCTGGAAATCAATGGCTTTTATGTATTTAAATAAAGCAACAATCAGCTGATGATCAAAAAAGATATTTAAAGACTGATGGTGGCAATAAAAGTTCAACCTATTTATTTATTTATGCAAATACGGGGGAAAAATAATTTGAAATTCAAAGTGAAGCCACCTAGTATACAAAAGGCAGTAAGAAGAAGGAGAAAGATTGTTTAATGGTCAAGCAATTGATAGCTGAGTTTCTTGTATGTATCTCCTGCCATATGACATTTATTTTAAACCACATTTACAGTCCAGGCGCCTCATGTATAAACAGTGCGTACGCACAGAAATGTTGCGTACGAACGTTTCCATGCTCAAATCGCGATGTATAAAACCTAAACTTGGCGTAAAGCCACGCACTTTTCCACAGTACCTCATACCCTGGCGTACACAATTTCTTTGCTCGGTTTTGCAGACTGGCGGCAGCCAGCGTCAAACCAGTGCTACTGTTCCTGTGTGGTTACCCTTTCTTTCTTAGATCCACATTCCTGACGCGGCTTTATAAATACACTGAAATTAACTGCATATTGTTTATTAGTGTAATGCATCTGATTGTAATTAACCTGTAGCAATATAATGGTCCAGGGAATAGCCATTAGTATTCCAAATACCATAACTGCTTTAGGGTTGTTACTCTCAATGCATCTTCTTCTTCTTTCAGCTGCTCCCGTTAAGGGTTGCCACAGCAGATCATCTTTTTCCATATTACTCTCACTGCACCACTCGGAGTATTTATATCACTGTATCTGAGTGGGGAATCACAGCAGCAGCTGATTGGAAAGAGAATTATCGGTATACAGTTTCAAGCACACACTACCTCAGCCACAGCAAAATGCGTCAAAGCCTTTCCTGTACGGACCTCGCGTTTCAGAAAAAGTTTCATCCCAAGAACTATAAACGCACTCAATCAAGTGCTCCTTGTAGAACTGTTTGTACTTATAAGTACAATTACCCCACTGTAAACTTGCACTACAGTTATAATATTGCACAACCTGCACCACTTTATAAAGCATGTATGATGACGATATCATTTTTAAAATGAAATGCAGCAAAATATGTTGCTTATAGTATACAGATAAAACTTTGACTTCATTTAAATAATCAGTATTGTTAATAATTAAACATGTGAGGACACGGTGCCGCAGCCCTAGCTAGTTCACGGATAGCTCCTGCCTTGTGCTGTATTATTGCTGGTGCTGACGCGACACTGGAAGGATAGACGGATATAATAATTAAACATGTACTACGAAGATATTTCAATGTTCCTTAAAAGTTTTGAAGAATCTGCGTTCTAAGCTTACAGATGGCTTAACGTCTATTACAGAGCTGATTGTGTTGCGACTGGGTATTTGGAGAAAGAAAAGTAAGGACAGGAATTGGAGGTTAGTACGTTTGAAAGAGACAGTACTTCTGTAATAAATTATTTCATCGAAGGTCGCACATGGCGCAGCAAGCCTCTTGCGTGAGATATGAACAATCACTGCGCCACCGTGTTCCCATGTTTAATAACATGCTTTTATTCCTATCATCATGAAAAAGATATCACGTATACATCTCAGTATTTTAATTATTCAGAGAGCTGTAATATCACGAATGTAATGGATTCTGTGTCCTTTCGAAGAAAGAGAAAGAACGGAAGCACGTAGTGATTCACACACATAGAGCACACAGAAGATCAAACACAGAACAAAGCATTTAATGTCCTACTTTAGTTTCGATGGGATTTGAGAAACTAGTAAAATAAACGATTTTAAGATGAAGTTTATGATGTTCTACTTTATTGACAAAATAAACTACGTGATTAAAGTGGAAATTTCGAGATTAAAGTTGACATTTCATGCTTTTTCCCCACTGTGTGCCTATTTTTTTTCTGTGTACCCTAATAAGCTTTCATATGACACTCAGACGGTCCGCTACGACTCGCCTTTTCACGCCGACTTTGATATGTGACAACTTCTTTTTTATTTCGGGCACTGTGCGACTTTGTGAACTTGAGCTTTCGAGTTTCTCCGACACTATGTCACTTGATCAGTTTTCTTTTGTTGATTATACCACTGTTTAAACCAACAAATAGTACGTTTTTCCTTTGCTTCCACTTGGTATTCGCTGAAATTCTTATATTTTCCCCCGTGCTTTTCCCATTGTCTTTTCACAGAAGGCTATTTATATCGATTTGCATATTCAAAGAGGCGTAATTCTGGGAGGAGTTGGGGCGGGACAGAAGGCGCGTGCACATGCGTTACTTTTCACGCTGATCGGGATTTATGTAACGGAAGAACGTGGAAGTTTGCGTACACACAGATTCCTGCATCTGGATTTTTCTGTGCGTATGCACATTCCCGCTTTTGTGCTTAAGCCATGTTATAGTGTGAGTTCTATGCACAGCGTTATGCATGAGGCCCCTGGTCTATGACATTTCTTTGGTCTGTAGAAGGACATCTTATTACGCTGCAGGAAATTAAAACAGATATGGAGAGAACAATTACAGCTCCGAATCAAATCTGGAGTGAAGTTTTACCACTTACTACTATACTTTCGTATTACCAGATCATAGGATCTACTGCCATCCTAAAATGTTAGAAGCCAGCTTAAGTAAGAGGTACATTATTACAAATTAGTTCAATTCAATTTATTATTATGAGCACTTGTACTTAAGAGCCCAGCTAAATGACACAGACAGACAGACAGACAGACAGACAGACAGACAGACAGACAGACAGACAGACAGACAGATAGATAGATAGATAGATAGATAGATAGATAGATAGATAGATAGATAGATAGATAGATAGATAGATAGATGTGTCCAGCCATTCATTTTCTAAACCGATTAACCAATATACAATCGTTGGGTGTTTTTATTTATTTTTGTTTAATCTCACTCTGTAAACTCCTTATGATGCTTTTACAACAGGAGACGGTGCTCTCAAATTAGTGCCATATAAAATTAATATTGAAACCTCCACAGAGCAGTTTTAAACACTCGATGAACAGCAATGTTGTCATTTTAGTTAATCTATCGTTAGTTTAATTCATTTAAATAAATCCACTATTAAGACTTGTGGTGGTCACTTGCCAAGCAGGACAGATCAGGCCCCTTTTTCCTGAGCTGGTTCTTCCAGCTGCACCCTAGACCAATCGAGAGATGTTCCAGTGTGACCACTTGTCCCCACTGAAGGTGCCAAGAGGCATCTAACTAAACATTAAACCACCTCAACTGTCCCCTGTTGATGCGATGAAGCACCAGTTCTTCTCCAAGTTCCCCTGTATTGCTGAGCTCCTCACCTTATCAGGAAGAATGACCCCAGAAATCCAATGTAGAAACCTCATTTTGTTTGCTGCTTCTCACTATTTCATTCTTTCATTTTATCCAGAGGTAAATCTCCCCAGAAGAGAATAAGCATCTAGACTGACCAGTAAGTGAAACTCTTGTTCCAGCTCCCACTTCACTACTACAATCTAGTACAAATTAAAAATAAAGAAAAGTACTGACCACTTCATTGGTCAATCTCACCATCACCTCTGTCCTCACTCATGAACAAGACCCTGAAGTATGTGAATGCCTCCACTTGGTGCAGCTGCTAAGCACAATCCAAAAAGAAACTCATAAAATAACCTTCATTAAAGTCATTCTACAGACAGGAACAGTTTCATGATTGCAGTAATGTTCATGAATATTTCATTTTCAAGTGATAGCTCCACTAATGGACCAGGTTAGTACTGAATAAATGCACTGTGGTAATGTTGTTCAACTTACAGTTGCACCATCACAAAGCCACAATGGTTACAAAATCAGCTTGTCAATACAACAAATAATAATTTTATACTTAGTTCGTATGCTTAATTTGTATTAAAGAATCTTTCAACATATTTCAACTCCACAACCAGGCCCTGCCATGAGTACTAACATTAGAAGCTTATAGGTATGATTACAGGATTGAGCTGATGTTCTCCCAGGGCTATAGCTGTTGTCTTCCCCAGCCACCTTTGGGTCTGGCACAGGCTTGGAGGTGGGAAAGGTTATGGAGGGCTACAATTTCAGTATCTTTGGGTTGTGCAAGTCCCTGGTGGTTGTGGCAGTCCAGCGTGTCCATGGTTCTCACGTGGCAGGGTGAGATAATGTTGTTTTGGTGTAAATGACAAGTTAGTGTCAACCTTAATCAACACACCTCTAAAAATCTTAGAAAAGCAAGTAAGTTCTCAATGTTTCTCCAGGCAAAGCTCAAGATATGCTTTCTTGCAGATTTACTGAGCACAAAACTACAAAGCAAAAGGAAAGCAGAGCATCATGTGTGAGAGGGGACTCGGGTGTGGAGTTAGGTACTGTGAAGTGTGTGTTTTATTGCCATTTTACTGTTGTCTGTTGGGATTCCTCAAGCTTTCTATTTCACTAATAAAACTGAATCACAACAGAAGGGTAGCAATGCATAACAAAAAAAGAAAGGCAAGCACTACAATATAGTAATAATAACAAACAGAAATAAAACATATATACTGTATATTTTATATCAAAGAACAATATTTCATAAACAGACTGTTTATATGAGTTCAAAGCTAATGAAATACACAGACCACACTAATACATTGAATATTACTGGTACTTCATGGTTGTTTTTACTCAGTAAAGATATATTTACTTGAGACTAAATGTACTAATGATAACCTATTTTAAACGGGGGTAGAGGAAGAAGCAATTATGGCCACAACATACACCAAAGACCTACAACGTAACAAAAGGTACTGTTGCAATCTTGGTCTTTATACCACAAACTAACAGTTGTATTTCTCAGAGCCTTCAATTATGTCTCAGCAGCAATGACAGCCCAGTTTTCCCATCTTAGTAAAGCTTTAGCTAACCTGACATGAGCAAATTTTTAACAATGTTCATCCAAAAGGTGAGGGCCTGTCACGTTGGTGTTTAATCCCCAAACGCTTCCTGCTGAGGAAATGAAACTGTGTTATTGAACACCTTCCAAAGATAAATTTACTGACACCAAAATGTATTCTTTCCAAAATTAGAAAGGTTTGTCCTTTGTCTGTTCAAAAAATATACAGTAGATGTCAATTATGTTCTTTTAACCTTCTAAGTTTGGCAAACTGGAAAAATAAAGTAGGTATTTTTTGACACTAAAGATTATAATTTTGTGGAAATGATTCTGAAAAAACTGAAAAAAGAAAGAGGGTGTGAAGCCTGTCATGAAATTATTAAAACTAAGTAAAGCCATGCAAACAGCCACAGTTAATGTACTGATATAACACACAAAAGGCCCGGTCCAGGAGCCAGGGGGTGAAATACCAGTAAGTAACAAGATGTGGTTCTTGTTCATCTCACAACGGAGCTCATATGTACTGTGATGTTCCTCCTCCTGGGTCTGTGTCGTGTGAATAACTGCTAATACACATTAAGGTACATGCAAGTCAAAGGCCGTAAGTACATCTGAAATGTAATGTATAGCCTTTGTATAAGAACAAAATCATGAGATTAGATGATACTTTTTTTTTTCCCCGCAAGAAGACTAGAGATAGGGCATGGCCTTAATGAGAAGAAGAAAAGTCACAGTTAAAAACACTTGAATATTTACAACAGAAAACAATATCTATAATATTTGAATAATGTTAGCTCAAATTAAAAGCCAGAAGTCTGCATGTCCATCATCATCAAGTCCTTCCGTGAGAACCCTAGACACAAGAGGACTATTTCATTTATGTTAGGTAGAATGCCCAGAGGGGACTGGGCAGTCTCGTGGCCTGGAACCCCTGCAGATTTTATTTTTTTCTCCAGCCGTCTGGAGTTTTGTTTTGTTTTTTTGTTAAAAAAAGCCAGCTCAAAAGAATATCCATTGAATTCTGTGTTCGTGTTTCCGACCACCAGCTCACAAACCCAACATTTACACAATATTTCAGTTAAACCTGTGCGATACCCATTCATACATCCAGCTTTTTGGTGCCTCATCACACCTGCCATAAAGGTTCTCTACACTGAACACACACCTGGGGACCCCTTACTGCAAGGCAGCACTACTGCCATGCCACTGTGCCCCCCCTTCCCCATCTCTTATATATATTTCCCTTCTGGTTCATCCTGCTTCCACTTCAAAATCGGTCCCGCCCACACGCAGCTGACACAGCATTTCTCGATTCCTATTCGTCGTCTTCCATGTCATGCACTATACTGACCTGCTGAGCGTAATACATCCAACAAGTACTCGAGGTGCTGCCACAACGGTAAAGTAGCTTTACCACCTTTAAGGGAGCCACCTGTGTCTTTACAACAGCTTCTTACACAGCAAACATCAGAAGCTAAAAATTACTGTGAAAACATTAGAGAATACAATTCTTCTCTAGCGTTTGCTTCCATGGGTGCATAGATAACTCAACCTCCTGGCCACGGACCATACTGTTTTAAAATACACGGGCAAATTTATCATCAAATCTCTCCACTATACACTAACACTTCTACCTCTCCAGGATATGGATTGTTTTATTTTTTGGCACAGTGCAAGCTACTAAAGTACGCTTACAAAATAAAGCAAATTCTGCATGCAGCAAAAATGTACTTCTCCAGCTAGATTCCATGCTCAGAACCATCAACCCGTCGCTAAATCATACAAACACATGCATGAAATCGCTCAATCCAATCCAACAGCATCTGTACGAATGGTTTTCAAGGAAAACCCTAGGCAGGATTTACGATGATACAATGCCCCAACATGTCACACCGATGTTGCAGCGATTTTTGTCGGAGAAGATGGCGAACCGCCTGCCAAAAGGGACATTTGCATCTATCCCATAGGCAACTCCTGTAAACAGATTTCCACACTCAATATGAATTGCGATCCTGTAGTTTACCCACTTTTATTCCCTTACGTAGACATTGGCTGGCACAAAGATTTACAACATGTTCCCGATAAAAGAACCGCCAAGCGAATAAGGCTTACTCAATGACAATTTTACGCGTACAGATTAGCAATGAGGAATACATTTAGTATTTTGCACTCCAGCGGCAAACTATTCCAACAGTACGTCGTAGATGCTTATGCTAAAACAGAAGGCACGCGTCTCAACTATCTCGGGTTACATCAACAAGATTTGCGTGTTGAACTATCAGACGCACTGCAAGCAAATTCTGAAAATAACAACATTCGTGTAGGCAAAATGATCAAATTACCGTCCACATTTCCAGGAAGTCCAAGATACATGCAACAAAACTATCAGGATGCCATGGCCATAGTACGTAAATTCAGAAAGCCTGATTTATTTATCATTTTCACATGTAATCCTGCTTGGCCGGAAATTCTATATGCACCCTGCATCTTTCAAGAAGTATTTATTTCTTCTTGATTTCTGAATTCCTTTCTCACCGTTTTCCGTTCCTATTCTTACACCGCAGTATGCTACAGCGGGCGTCGGCTAGTGTTTAATATATGCTTTATTGCATTTCATCATGAAAATGATATCAAGTATGTTCCTTGGCATTCTAAATGTTCAGAGAGCAGGAATATCACAAAGTGAATGTATTCTGTGTGGAGGTCACTGCCTGCGCCTCTGGTCAGTGCAAGAGGAAGTCGGTTTAAAAAGCACATAGCAATTTACAGCTGGCTCGGGGAACACTTAACACAAAGCATTTAATGTGCTACATTGGTTATGACGGGGTTTGAGAAAATCTAGTAAATTAAACATTGATTTTAAAATGAAGTTTACGAAATGGCAAAGCTAAATTAGAGAGAGAAAAAAAAACAAGGGTTTAAAGTAGAAATGTCAACTTTAATCTCAACAAATGGCGAGAAAAAAGCAGAAACATTGACTTTAATCTCAACATAAACGGTTAGAATAAAGTAGAAATGACATATACTTTTTTTTTCTTCACTGTGTCCGTGTTTTTTTTTTTCTTCTCCATGGCCATAACAATTAAATTCAGTCAGAATCAAAACTGGTAGTAGGCTAAAATCTAACTAGACCACATATCATGTGGGTTATATAACAAAACAACTTAGAAGATACAGAATAAAGGATTAAAGTGTTTAGGAGAGAATGACTAAATTAATTCATATTAAAAGGATTTGAATATTTTAAGAAAAAATTACTCACTGCTGTTAAACAGCAAACAACACTTCTACATGACACAGAAAAGTGCAAGAAAAGGCAAACAGCAAGGCGACGAGATGGACGCACCCATCACCTTCTACGGGCTCTTTGTATCTTTTCACACCACCTGATGATGGTAAGTATTCGGCCAGCGCCTGAAGCTCTTTCTACCTCATTTTGCTTTGTTAGTTAAACAAACATATCACCGTAGGACTCATGATGCATCTGTGTTTCCTTGTTGATTTTTTTCACTTTATTTATTTATGACACCAGTTAACACTCGAATCCCGTAAATGCCAACAGGGACTCTGCTCTGTTGGGCCCTTGAGCAAGACCCTTAACCTGCAATTGCTGAGCACTTTGAGTAGTGAGAAAAGCGCTATATAAATGCAAAGAATTATTAAGTACTGTAAAAATGCATCTATTACTCATTTACTATTACGTAACAAGACCTTCACAAACACTTCTTTGGGTCTTCTTAACACATACAAAGCATCAGTAAAATGTTAATCCATCTCTGCAATGTGACCTACTAACAAAACTTCACTTTGGAGTGTTCTGATGTGGCTTAACTGAGACACTCATTTCTTTTGATATAATATATTTAGTTTAAGACCTGTGAATCCTTCATATGAGCAAGTCATATCAACATCATGTCAATATGCCACACTGCACAGAGTTGAATAACCTATCTACTGATGTTTTATAAGTGTTACGTAGACCAAAAGAAGCTTTTGTTCAGGTTTGGTTACATAAGAGTAAATGAGTAACAGATACATTTGTGCACTGCCTAAACTAAAGTGTTATCTCAACATTTTTTATTTTTGGTTACAGTTTTATTTTGTGACCTTACTGGTTCTTGCTATTTTGTGGTCAAGGCTTTTCACGTGGTGAATTTGACGGTTTGAAATCCCAATATAATCTCTGAAAACATTATTTTAAGTAATGACAAGAGAGATATTGTGAATGTAGCACAAGCAATTTGATTTGAAATTTCTCAGATATTTGCGCATGAAGCATCATTAGCAAGGTAAATGAGGCATTACATACTGCATTTGCTTCATGTGGGAATACTTTTTTAGAATTTCATAAGGTTGGTTCCTGCCTGAAAATGGTTAGAAGAATCAAAGTAGACGAACATGAAATATGCATGGTCTTCATATGCAATTGTTTGTGGCTAACAATGACAATAAAGAGACATGACAGCTCTCCTGCTGACAGTTCACGTTTTTCCTTTTTCTTCATTCTTCTACTGTCCTTCTTATAGGAGCAGTTCAATCAATAAGTACATCTAATGAACTGCATAAGAAAATCCTTTCTTAGAAACAACACACACATTTTTCATTTCCATTTTTTCTTTTTATGCATTCTAAAGCAAGAAGTACCAATTATTGTCCACCTGTCATTAAAAAAAGCATAACTCAAAAATGTTATCAGATAAAAGTTATAGATCCATCAATGATCATATATTGTAAGAGATTAAACAAGGATTGTCAAAAAACTGAGAAAAAACGCAACAGCTGACTATGAATTCTGGCAGTTAAAGATGAGAAAGAACCATTCAGGGTACATGAACACTGCGTCTGGTGTTTGTGACTTAAACTGCAAAGAAGTTGATGGCAACATGGAGGCATGTCATCGAGCCACTCAAAGAGTCCATCACATATGCTGTCCAACAGAAAAGCAGGAAGAATAACAAATTGCTTTATAAAAGACATGGCCTTATTTTTTTCTTCCCACAAAACAATCTGCAGATAAACACTCACCAGACACTGAATCAAATTTAAAAACTATAGCCCAAAGCTAATAATATACAAATAAACCAATCCATTAGCCATCAGACTGCCACAATATACTGTAATAAGCTATGATATGAAGATCCTACAGCCACAGTGCGTCACATGTTCTCCAAATGACATTTTTACTCATAATATTAATAATAAATTTAAGTAGAATACCATACATTAACTTGATTTTAGAAGACACAGCTTAAAGGAGCCGATTGTAATTAATGCTGTTATCGTATATGGTAAAAAAAAAAAAAAATTATATATATATTCATTGCATTCGAGTCCCTGATTGTATGGGTGGTTAGACTCCGACTACGAGTGCAATGAATGTAAATACTCCGGACCTACAGGCTGTCAAATAAACAAACTACATGCCATGGCGCAGCGTAAAGGAACTTTGTCTCTGATTCTGATGTCCGAGGTTTGATCCCCGCAAGGGTAGCAGTAGAGTGTGTACGCCTGATGAGCCCAAATAAGGGCGAAACACGTGTCGCATACTCTTTGCATTATTTTATATATATATATATATATATATATATATATATATATATATATAAAATGGTATGACTTATATGACATTTAAATATCTTTAACATTTTAGCAAACGAATGGTAAAAGAGGAGGTAAAGTGTAGAAGGAACAGTAAGGGTGAAATGAACTAGCACATAGTCTGATGAAATCTTCATCGGTGAAGAAGTCGATATTCTCCCAGTAGTCATGGTTATTGCTATGGAGATACTCAGTAATTTGAAGTTAGCAGAGAGAGAAGTGCTAGTAGGAATAAAAATGCTGAAATCAAATAAACTATCAGGAACAAATAATATAATATCCCTAGAATGCTTAAGGAAGCTAGTTAACCACATTAATAAAAGTGTCTGTATGTCTGTCTGGTTGCCATGTCTCTGTCATTCCAACAGATGGCTCATCACAAACATTAACATTGCTTTTACGAATTCCATATCAAATGGCATATAACAGAGATGTGCGTATAGCATGGTGCACTGCAAATGGTAACGCTGAGGTCTATGTTGATTACTTAGAGTTATACCCATCCAAGATAAGTACCTCAGCTACTTAAAAACAAACCTTTAACACAATAACTGAAAGCTAGCTACTCTCCTATTATATAAGACAAGACGATCAGGCTGATCCCAGCAACTATCGGGCAATAAGTGTAAAGAAAAATAGTCATAATTCTGGCTTTTGCTGCCCACAAGACCGTCACACTTCCGTTCTTTTCACGTTTTAAGCTCAGAGAGAAACGGAAGTAGCGTGGTGGGGCAGATGGCTTGTACTGTATAAAGTTTTGGTCAATACTTTTTACAATATCACACTGATTGAAAAGTGAAATTTAAAATAGATATACACAGTTCCTATGAAGTTATTACCCACCCTTGGGCATTCTCACATTTTATTGATTAACAATATCTACTGTAATTATAAATCATTTTGTTGCAGTTATTTTCATTAATTAAAATAAAAATCTTGGAAAGTGAAAATCAACTTTGATAGATCCTTCTGTTTATTACAAGAAAAAACAGAAAGCAACTAATTTCAGAAGTTCATCCCTTGAGTTGATGACAAAGCAATCAATAGCAAGCTCTCTCTGTAGAAATTACAGTCGGACATCTTTCAGGATAAGTGCCTACCAGCATTGCAAATCAGGCCAAAAAAGCTAAAAGGGTCTGAGCGCCACGCTGAATCTTCTTGCACTGTGGAACATCTCACATAGCTTTTGGCAAACAGTTATGGAGATGTGGTTAATTTATTTCATTATTCTTCTTTCCAAGTAACCAATTGCTGTTATGCACATTTGTTTGTTCCTTTTCACCTCAGGAAGGTCTGCTTGAGCTAACGCATCTGGCCTCCTTGTCTTTCCACATACCCACAGTAAACATCGCTGTAACTATGTACCATGTGGGGTTATTAAGATGAAATATGTGAAAATGTGTAACTGAATAACCTTTGACTCTGTTCTTACAAATCAAAACAAGACTTACACACTCAATGACAGGTTGGCATATTTTTCAGCAAGCATGATAGTTGCAGCCTCTGCCCAATGATACAGATGTACAGATAGGCATGCATTTATTGTAGTCAACCATGTCTGCAAAAAAATGCGTCTGTCAAAACAATTAAATGAAGTTGTAGTATCGTTAAATTTAAATTATATAAAATATCTTCCAAAATATATGTATGGAGTTTAGTATGCTAAATCATCTGGCTTTGAAAGTGCTGAGTAGATGGAGATTGCATCCTTCCATGTACACTTGGGAAATGAGTTACAGAATTTTAAAAAGCAATTCATCTGGACTAAATTGTACATTCCTTGCACAGAAGGTGTCAAGAGAGAACAATCATAACTACATTAGCTGAAGTACTCGGTGGTGCCCGGATATGTTTGTAGAAAAGATTAAGAGAAGAAAGCAAACTTTCATATGTTTTTTAAATGGTGAACCTTTTATTATTGCTAGCCATCCACACTGCCTTTCTATCAATGCCTTTGCTCTTGTGAGTGGAGAATTTGTTCTTTTTGGGTCCGATTGGATTCCAGAGTTGTTGTAACTCCTTGCTGGATTGTAACCATAAATGCTGCCATGTCTGACTTCTCCTCTTAGTTCAAGGTGTACAGTTCAAAGAGGTTAAATTAAAGCCAACAAAGCAGGAGTTAAACATCAACCCTTTTATTTCCCCTTTGTGTTGTGCTGCACTTCATTCTTGGTCAAGCCTCATCCAACACCTCCCTGCAAAAGCACACAATACTTATGTTTACTCTATATTACAGTAGCTAGAAGAAGCAAACAGTGTTACCTGAATAAGTAATGTTAAGCATCGGTCATTTTGTCTGCTAGTCAGACTTCAGTCTGTTCAAATGCTTCACTTGCTCGGAGCCAGCACTGTAGCACACAAAAAAAAGCACTGTGACCCCCAGGGTCAGCATCTTGGGCTCTAAAGTAATCAGTGATATCTGTATGTTCCTAGAATACAACTATGTAAAATATGGTCCAGATCAGTCAAAGGGCGCAGGATTATATAGACAGATATATATATATATATATAATAATAGAATGTCTATGTATATACTGTATATAGAAACAGTTTCTAATACCGTATTTACCCGAAAATAAGACTGGGTCTTATATAAATTTTTACTCCAAATGATGCACTAGGGCTTATTTTCAGGGGATGTCTTATATTTATTCATGTATAACAATCTACACTTTTTCAAATACAGTCATGTCATCTTCTTCTGGAATATCGTCATAACTCTCCATATTCAAACCCTGAATTTCAGCCTGAATTTCCTGCTACTCCAGCTGCTTTTAGGATCCTCCGGGATCGATGTGCGCATTTCGATGTTTGATGAATGGTTTGATGTGGTGAAGCAAAATGCTGACATACAATTGCACTTGTGGTGCATTTATATTCAAGTGTTGCATATTCCCCAACGTAATGAAACGATACATTTTAAAGGTCTCACATACCATCTTCTGTGACTTTTTTTTTTTTTGGCATCTTCACAATAGCATCAGAATGTATGGCGGCATATCTGAGCCACAGAGAAAAAAATTAAGGACATGGTGAAAATGTCTATTTTGTGATTAAAGTAGAAATTTTGGCTTTAACCTCAAAATGTCCACTTTAACCTTGAAGTTTATTTTATCATTAAAGTAGACTGCCGTAAATGTCATCTTAAAACCAACCTAGTTGTTAATCACTATGTCCTTCTGGGGCTTCCTCCTGACCTGACAGCAGTGGCAAGCAGCAATCGCCACACAGAACACATTAAATGTATGATATTCAACTTTCTGCACATTTAGAATCCTTAGATTTATACTTGATATCACTTTCATGATGAAATGCATTAAGGTATGTATGTTATATTTTACAGATAAATCATTAACTTTGTTTAAATATTGAATACTGTTGATAGTTACACATATGGGTGTGGCACGGTAGCAGACCGGTAGCACTGCTGCCTCGCAGGAAGTCACGTTTGCATGTTTTCCTGGTAGGTTTCCACAGTGTGTTCCAGTTTCCTTCCAAAGATATGCAGGTTTGGGGATTTGGTGACACTAAAATGACGTTAGTGTATGTCGGTGTGCTTGTGTTCACCTTGCGATAAGCTGATGCCCCATCCAGGGATTTTGTTTCTGTCTTGCGCCCAATGCTTGCTGGAATGGGCACATACCCGGATTGATGGATATAATCATTAAACATCCTTTTCAGAGATATTGTGGCAAGGTTCCCTCGGAATTTAATGGATGTTTCAGGCACATGCGTCATATCGCATGAAGTATAAACCTGGCCTTAAGCGCCTTATTTTTCAGCTGATGATCTTGACTAGGGCTTATTTTTGGGGAAATATGGTAGATGGATATTACAGTTTTATGGTAAACCAAAAATCCCCATCACTGAACACTTAAAAATTCTGATGGCTTTGGCAGGTACTGGCAAAGTATTTGTATTTACTTTTCAAACTGAAATGTGTTTTTTGAGAAATAACAACTGGAATTAGGATAAATTGTGCATGTAGACGCACATTCTATCCAACAAAACACTTGTTAAGACTGGAATATTCAAATGGATTAATTAAGCTTGAACCAATGAAAGACCAGCTTCCTTCTCACTCACTAACTCACTCACTCACTCACACTGCCACCAAGCAAACACCGGAACAAGACGCAGCTTACTCCTCACAACTCCCTGCTTCAGACTGCCAGCCTTAAATATGCATCCATTGTCAAGCCAGCTTAATCCAAGGCAGAATTACAGGGTGCATCGACTCACAAATCATAGTGAACCACTTATCACTCTGGGTAATTACTCTTAAAGAGACAGGCTCACATATAATACACAGTTTGCATACAAGTCAATACAGTACACACATAAATTATCTTTAAGATGCTAACACCGCAATACAAAGTCACATTCCTGTTTCCATTTGCATGCACTGATTTGCCCCTTTGGAACATCACATTTAAATGTGCTTGATGATTTTCCACTAATTTTCAAAATACCAGTATTATGTTTTTTTTTTTTTGTTTTTTTTAATCTATACTGCTGGAAAGGGCGGCACGGTGGCGCAGTGGTAGCGCTGCTGCCTCGCAGTTAGGAGACCTGGGTTCGATTCCCAGGTCCTCCCTGCGTGGAGTTTGCATGTTCTCCCCGTGTCTGTGTGGGTTTCCATCATTCCTCCAGGTGCTCCAGTTTCCTCCCACAGTCCAAAGACATGCAGGTTAGGTGCGTTGGTGATACTAAATTGTCCCTAGTGTGTGCTTGGTGTGTGGGTGTCCTGCGATGGGCTGGCACCCTGCCTGAGATTTTTTCCCTGCCTTGAGCGCTGTATTGGCTGGGATTGACTCCAGCAGACTCCCGTGATCCTGTAGTTAGGATATAGTAGGTTGGATAATAGATGGATATACCGCAGGAACTATTTCATCCAATATACAGGATCAACTTGTTTTTTGCCCACTTCTAACACTGTAACTTAGAGAAATTTTGCTGATGCGTTAAAACTTTGATATAATCGTGTAGTGCAGTGGTTCTCAATCTCGGTCCTCGGGATCCACTGTGGCTACAGATTTCTGTCCAACCAACTTCGGTTTTTAATTGGACTGCTAGCCTAATGAAGTGATCTGTTATTACTCAGTTTCTATATTTTAGAGTCAATGTAAAAAAAATTACGAAACTAAGTTCGGCAGTTTTTTATTAAAATGTACTAAATCATCTGGCTGAGTAGATGGAGATTGCATCCTTCCATGTACACACTTGGGTAATGAGTTACAGGATTTTTAAAAGCAATTTATCATCTATATGTAGCTTATACTTTTTAATAATATTCTCATGCTGATTTTCATTGCTCTTTTCCAGGTTTTCTAGTTATTTAATCCATTATTTACTAATTAGTGGGTCTGACGCTAAAGTTGTCGCAGCCCTCAGTGTTGTTTTCCAAGGTGTCTGCTCTGCTTCGTTTTAATTGTCATTATTAGGATACAATGAAAGCAGCAAACTAAACAGAAAAAAGGTCAAAATAATACAAAGCAAATGAGTTAAACATTTCAATATATTGAAAAAAAACGAAATACTATGAAATATTTTATAAATGTAAAAATCATACTGTTATGCTTTTTTGAATGCAGAATAAGAGAAGAGGAATAAATTGAGCTAATTAAATGAGATAAACAAAAACCTGCAGCCACAGAGGGTCCCCAGAACGGAGTTTGAGAACCCCCGACATAGTATAAATATTGCCACTAAATGCCCCAGTAGACCTTTATAAGTTGGTACCACATTCAATCACTCACAATTACTATACATTTAGAGAATGTGTTTCTATTCAATTTCTTTGTGGGTGTGAATTTACATGGAGCTGATTTTTCTTAAAAGGAATTAGAATTTGAATAAACAGAGCAGAGGCGGCACGGTGGCGCAGTGGGTAGCGCTGCTGCCTCGCAGTTGGGAGATCTGGGGACCTGGGTTCGCTTCCCGGGTCCTCCCTGCGTGGAGTTTGCATGTACTCCCCGTGTCTGCGTGGGTTTCCTCCGGGCGCTCCGGTTTCCTCCCACAGTCCAAAGACATGCAGGTTAGGTGGATTGGCGATTCTAAATTGGCCCTAGTGTGTGCTTGGTGTGTTTGTGTGTGTCCTGCGGTGCGTTGGCACCCTGCCCAGGATTGTTTCCTGCCTTGTGCCTTGTGTTGGCTGGGATTGGCTCCAGCAGACCCCCGTGACCCTGTGTTCGGATTCAGCGGGTTGGAAAATGGATGGATGGATAAACAGAGCATTATTAAGACTAACTGTTCAATATCCAGCAAAGCACCCACAACCCTCAGTATTTATCCTAGACAATGTAAATCAAAAAATAAACACAAACACATTTTGTATCAAATAAGAAAAATATCTACATTTTAAAAAGTGGTTTAATTGTTAAAATGAGGCTTTATAGCTAAACCTTTCTCATGAAAATGTGTGTAGCTCTACTTTGTAATCTATGCACGCAAAAAATTTGATCTCTGCTAACAAATAATGTAGCCACTGTGCAATTCTGTATGTCGAGCCAATTCTACATCTGTAAGCCAAGTTAATAAGCCAAGCATCTGGGTTATTAAGCCGTGCCACTGACAGCTGGGGTTCCTCGGTAAACCTTGATGTGGATGCGGTGTGCACGCCTTGGCATTTACTTAACAGGGGCCCTTGTCATTCGTTCCCACTGATGGTGAGCACTGCAGATCTGTGCTTGACAGAGCAGTTAGGTGAACCTTTTATTCAAGATTCATACACCCACAATGCATTTTGAAGTGCGCATAAAAACTTCATAGGTGGATTTAATTCCACCTGAAATGCTTCAGTTGTTGAGCCTCTCAGGCGTAGCTATGGACAATGAGGAAATGTCCAGTATAAGGCTTAAGATGAGACAATTATTAAGATTTCTCCCATAACCCAAACTTCCAAGTCTAGCTAATTGGCAGTTCTAACCCTATGACTGTGTGTGTCATGGTAAGAGTACAATGAAATGGCACCCTGTCCAAGAGTGGTTCCTGCCTTGTGACCAGTGTTGCCAGGGTAGATTCCAGCCTTCATGATCCCAAGTTGGATAGAGCAGGTCAGATAATGGGTGGACAATGATTAGGATATTTCACCTAACACAGCAGTTACAGACAGGCTGAAGGCCCTCATTTAGGTGGCTCAGACTTGTTCCGGATGGCCAAGCGTGCAGCACAATTTCCCTGAAATAACAGGGGAGTCCACTCATTTTCTATCGAGCTCCTGATTTAATCAAGTTTGTACATAACAGTTTCTACATTTTTCATGTTGATTTTAAGAACCACTGCAGTATGTGGGTGTGCTTTTCTGAAGGATATTTGGTTAAAAACTGTTGTACTCAGATACATTTAATGCAAATCTTCTTTATGCCAGCTAAGCACGCACTTTACACCTTAATTGCCCCTAAAAGAGGAATTCATTCTGCATAAAAGCGGAGATGCAAATCAACGTAGAGTGAGCAGCTGATTAATTACGTGGCACACCTCTGCTTGTTTATCTCAAACTGCCTGATTTAACAAACAAAAAAAAAACACTTTGGCAGAAATTATAGGTCTGTATTACACAAGCAGGCAAATGAACACCTGTGCACCAAAATGTACATCTTGTTAAATATTATTCAGTGAATTGCTTTCTGTGCCCACACTCTCAATACAAATACAGGCCATCAAGGGGTCTCTTTAAGCAAAAACATTTGAGAGTCAACATTTAATTAACAAAGAGGACCACATCTTGACACCCCAGCCCAAATCCACATGGCTATGGAATTGAGGAAGGTCAAGCTGGCTCAATAAAATATCCATAGATCTTTGTGGTTTTTAACTTCCAGACTTTATTTAAAATATACACAATCAAAAGACTCAAAATAAAAATTCTTTTTTTTTGGTATGCAGGAAGAAGAACCCATCTTGAGTAGAAGTAAAATGCTGATGTGATGATACAAAACATCATTTTGTTCTAATCCATCCATCATCTAAGCTGTTTAATTCAGTTCAGGATCACAGAGAGCATCGCAGACAAGGGCACACAAATGAACACACCTACTCACAAAGGAGCAATTTATGATTTAGAGTCACCATCTTTGGAAAGTAGGAGGAAAACGACGATATTCAACAATCCATCTTATCTCAAAGATAAAACTTCCAGCTCACTTGGCCTCCAAATTCCCCAGATCTCAATCCAGTCTGATCCATGGAGCCCCCACCTTGCAGATTTACAAGATTCAAAGGACCTGCTGCTAACGTCTTGGTGCTAGAAAGCATAGGAGAGCTTAAGAGGTCTTGTGGCTTCGAAAGGTCAGAGCTGTTTGGGTGGCATGAAGGCGGCAGGCGGTGTTAATATTGAGGCTGATTGATATTTCTTCTTTCTCGCTAACCAAAATATTCCAGAAAGTTTCAGGTTATTTGAAAAATTCTGTTTCCAACATTCAGTCCTAACTTTGTTTTCAAAGTTTGTCTCTGGATGTTCACATTTCCAAATGTCCTTGTTTGACAACTCCGACAGCTAAATTGGCTGCTCCTGTTAGGGGTCACCTTTCTGTCCTCTGCATCTTCCTCTGTCACACCCATCACCTGCATGTCCTCTCTCACCACATCCATAAACCTTCTCTTAGGACTTCACCTTTTCCTCTTGCCTGGCAGCTCTATCCTTAGCATCCTTCTCCCAATATATTCAGCATCTCTGTTCTGCACATGTCTAAACAATCTCGCCTCTCTGACATTGTCTCCCAACTGTCCTACCTGACCTGACCTTCTAATGCGACTATTCAATTCCACCTTGGGAGGGTAAACGTTAACATTATTCAAAGTTATTGTCTGTCTGTATACCTGCATTGTTATCACTTTTTAATTTAATATTGTTCTTTATCAGTATGCTGCTGCTGGAGTATGTGAATTTCCCCTTGGGATTAATAAAGTATCTATCTATCTATCTATCTATCTATCTAATGTACTCATTTCTAATCCTATCCATCCACGTCACATCCAATGCAAAGCAAAAAAATTATACATTTCCCTAACAATTTAAAACTTAAAAAAGTGACAAGCTCTTGAGCTAGTGTAGTTGCTCAAAGAAAGTCATTTATTACAAATTACTTCTCTCAAACTATAATGGGATTACTTTATTCATTGCTATCACTAATTACTTTACTTTTCAGTTACTCTCTAAATTCATGCAAATTTGTGCCCATGGAAAAGTACAAGGAAGACACCCACATGTCCTTTCAGCATTTTAATGAGGAGGAAGTAACCAATAACAGTGAATGTGAACTGTGCAGAGAAACAAGTAAACTACATAATTTCCATTAGCACTGTGTCATTTCAAATATATGAACTAGCAACAAGAGACCTTAAGTTCACAAAAATAAATCTTAATAATTAAGATTATTTGAATCCTTTGCATGGAGTCAGTAAGCGGTAAAATGATGTATAGTGTAGTTGCTGATGTTATAAGAAAACAAAGAAAAAACAAAAGGGGCACATTTCATAAAAGAAATTACCCCTCCTGAACAGCGTCTGTTTAAGGTCCTCCCATCAGGAAGGCACTCCATGCACACAAACAGATTTGAGAATTGCTTCTTTCCAAAGGCTGTGACAATTTCGAATTCAGACATCTCCGCACTCTGATAGACTGATATTCTGCTGTATCACAATATTTATTTTCATGTCCTTCAGCAATTGATTATGTTCAGCTTCTTATTCTAACCATACATATTATTAACACTCCATATACAAGCATTTAATAGCCACCATACTGCACTTTACTGTGTTCATTGTGGCTGATCTTCTTGCACCTTGATGTTGGTCAGATTTTATACTTTGTATTGTTTTATTTTGTATACCATTTAGATTTTGTACTTTTCATATCACACACTTTATATTGTTATCTTATTCTTGTGTTATTTATTCTTTGTACATATGTGCGAGGCTTAAATTTTTATGAGGATAATTCAAGATTTGGTTACCTGATTTTTCCACACAGCTCTCTATTTTCATAGGAATGTTAAAGAGAAAAAGTAATAAAAATAATGTCAAAAGGCATGTTAAGATATAGCACTACATTTTACAAAACATAACACTTACAGTATTTCCATTTGATTGAATATCAAACGCTTTTTTTGCTTGGGTAAATCTAATTCCTTACGATCTCTTTTATCAACAGGTTATACATTAAAGTGAACAAAAATATTAACTACTGTATCATACTTTAATAATGAAGGTTCACAGATACACACTGCAGTTCACTTTGCTCCATCGTCCTTAAACTAGAACTAACTTCCCTCTGTTATTCATATCTTTAAAAGTGAAACTCAAAATCTTTACTTCTTAACAAAGACAAGGTCGACCTAAATACATTTCAAAGTAAAATAAACTGTTATACAGTTCAATGTGGTGAAATAGCACACATCCTCTAAACAGATGAGAACTTGTCATAAAATTCAGCGTACTCTATGCTTGTGTGAAAATGGTGGGCATGTGAAGTGCAAAATCATGCCAGAGACACTGACTGGGTGCCATACTTGCCTCCAGGAATGATGAAGGGCCTGCCCCTCAAGACATTTACAAATGATTTCCGTACACATAAGTGTAACACAAGTAACACAATTTTCGATAATTCAGTAACTGTAAAGTGATTAAAACATTTTATATTGTGCTACTTCATTAATGGGAAATACAATTAAATGACAGTAATGTGTTACTTTGTATGGTTTTATACTCAGTTCGTATGATTGGCTACAGCAAAACATCAGGATGAAATGATCTAATATGAATAGTGACTAAACATGTTTAATAAACAGTGAGTGTGTCTCAAAGTTCATAATCTCATGGCCCCCCATAACGTAACATATTTAAATCTCCTTAATCCAGCTCATTGTCAGTATCAGGTGCCAGACAGACATGTGGCCAAGCGGCGTGGCCATTCCATCACAGGATCTTATGACCGTCAGATCAGCAATTCAACTCTGCAGCCGCTAGAACACGCACAACAGAAAAGGCAAAAGGAGTATTTCACTGTTTTTTAGGTTTACTTTTCATAAAATATATACTATAATAAAGAATAACCAAAAGGGAAGCAATCCTCATCTAGGTTTTACAACCTTTCAAATTTTGCTTTGCCACAAATAAACCATTTTAAATTGGGACTTGATATTTTTTAGTACCGTATATACTTACGTATAAGTCGAGTCTTGAAACCCAAAAAATCGACCATAAAATCAGACCCTGACTTATACGCCTGTTCAAAAATGCGACACAATTTTTTTTTTTTTTTTTACATCTTCTTGCTTCCTCCGATCTCACATCACTTTCTCAGACACATTGATTTTGTTACAACAGCACAGTTACCAATTTCTTTTGCCACTTTAACAACTTTTAATTTAAAACCAGCTTCATATTTTCTTCTGATCGAATGCTCCATCGTAGATAAGGGATGCTCTTAAGATAAGGGTTTATGATGGTGTGAGATACAGAAAACACAAATCAGTGCAAATGTTGTTTCGGAATAGTTACCATGTGGTCACGTAGGCACAATACATAGAAAAAAAAGGCAGTGTTCTGTGTTTACTGTCTCAGGTGGGCGATAGCATATCATAATCTCTTGGACCAATAGCGTGAGTTTTCTGTATTCAACTTATACGACAACATTATAAAATACCAGAAATTATATGGTAAAATCAAGTCCCGACTTAACCACGGGAGAACTTATGCGCGAGTATATATGGTAAATGTTGTATGGTTTAATTATTCTTTGAATTATTTTCATATGTGGTTGTCAAGGAAGGGAGTTATGGATGACAGTGCAGCAAAATAGCCCTTGCAGGCCAGCGGCCTCCATGGTTGATTGACCGCCCCTTTTAAAGTGGTCCATCAGGGTTCGTTCATTTGAAGCTGCAGTTTGTAAGATGGTGGATGCTAATTGTTCGGAGCCATTGGCTGTTTTTTTCTGAAGAGAGTCAGGGGTTTTAGTCACAGAATAAAACTATCCATACACTTACTATCAAACTGAAATGTTAAAAGAATTAAAAACGCTTAGAATTTCAGAATCATAACCTGTTTTGTTCTAAAGACAAGAGGCTATGAAATGGCCTCAATTTCCTTTTTCATAAAGCAGGTAGTAGTATTTCACCAGAAAAATTTGCCTTGCTAGGAACACCACTGCTACCATTTCTAACAATATGCCACAAATACGTTTACATTAATGGTATGTCAGATAGTTTAATCATTTACATTTCCTATATTGGACAGTCATTTTTCTTTCATGTTTAAAAACCATTAACATTTAACTACTATAATGCACATTGATTTTGTTCAAATGGCTGCCCTATCCTGTCCTAACAGCCATCATCACACCTTCCATTTGTCTCAGGCCCACAAGGCGTGTGTCCCACACACCTCACCATCATTCAAACAGGTCTACTGTTCCTCCCACCAGAATATCTGAGTGGCCACATCTGAATCATTAACAACTGTACTGCCACCTTGCCATCAAAAGACTGAGGATATGAAATAATTGTTTCAGATTAGAATATCCATCAGATAAAAACCCTGTAGCCTTCATTCTTGCATTACATAGATAGATAGATAGATACTTTATTAATCCCAAGGGGAAATTCACAATAGTAAATTAGTCTACATTCACACTACTACATTTTTGTTTAAAAATGCAGACATGCCTCTCAGCTTTTGTTCACACTACCTTGACATTTTTAACCCCCCAAAAACGGAGATTTTTTAATAATGCGCACCAGAGCCGTATACTTCTGAAAATGCCAGCTCAGTGTTGCAGTGTGGATGGGTGAAAATGAAGAGTCTAAGAAAACGCAGACTCTAGTTGTGCTCTGATTGGTTTGTGCGTGTTATAGGGCTCTTTCCTGATTGGATCCTGCTCATCACACTTTGCATGCCTGACACTCGTGCGTTATTGTCATTAATAATTTTGCATCATCACCAGCAGCCCAAACAAAACAATCTGCTTTTTATTTTATTTTATTTTGGCATTTTGCACTCACCATTGCTCTGTGTGTAGAAGCAAGCTATGAATGAATGTCTAGCATGGGGGACACTTACTCTTCCTATTTCCACTGGTGCTTTCATGCCCAGTCTAGGTAAGTGGAAACGTCATATGTGTTGGATGGAGATACTTTCATGAATGATGTGAATACGTTACTGTGGATGAAGAGCTCCTTCTTTTGAGAACTCCATTGTTAAATGAATACATAGTAGTCCCTTTCACCATGTGGTCACTGGAATCCATTATTAGTATTATTATTTTAATTAAGTAGCTAAATTTGATCAGAGTGCAGTAAATAAAGACTGTGCAGTGCCTTCACGGCCTAGTTCAATAGTCACTTCTTTCATTGAACTCCAGCACTCAGTGAGTGACCCTACAATCTGATTGACACTTGAAGCGTTGCTGCTCTTATACACAAACTACTGGAACCTGTGGTGCTTCTAGCAGTCAGGCCACAAACGTTCTTGTATTTAATTAATTTTTCCTTTTACTGTTTTATAGAACAGTATCTATTATTATAACTTTCAGTTTCACTCTTCTAGTCTTAACGTCACAAATGCACACTTTTAGATACCAAGATCATTATACAGTATACAGAAAACAAAGTAAATTTCTTCCACTCTGAAGTGAGTGAGATACCAGGCCGACAAACTAAGTATAGGGAAGAAATGTTCACCTGTCATTTGTAAACATTCTTAGAGTATATATGCATGAGGATGAATGGTAACCTGAGCAATAAATTAATGTCATAAAGTAGCAAAGTTCTGTATCCACAATTCCTGTTGACCTTAACAACCTACTTTACTCATCTTCAGTCAGTACACAGGAGCTACAGGACCTTCCTTTAAATGAATCCATAAAATCTGTCTGGTCATATCTTTAGAAACAAAACACAGTCATACTGTATACAGTATATACTGTATAATATGCACAGTGGCCAGGCATCCAGTAATTGCCAGGCCAGTCCTGTTTATCAGCCCTAATGTACTGTTGGTGTCCATACTTAGTCTTGAAAGATCTTTAACTGCTCCGTATGTTAGACTTGGCTAATTTCTCAGTGTAGTAACACACTCAGATGTCGGGCTGTGTGCATTTCTGCATACAGCCGCCTTATAGCTGACCAAATGAAAACAGATGAGATTGTGTAATTGTTAAGCTTGCTGTCATGATTCAGCAAAAAACAAGAATGTTTTATCCTTTAATTGTTACATCATTTCTTCAGTTTTTCACTGTGACTGCTATTTCAGAAGGACTGCCATGAAGGACACATGTTGTTGGGGGTAAAGTGCGTGTGTGAGATGTCATGGGTTATGGCTGCTGTCTTTAAAAGACTGTGTGCTATGTACTCAGGAGGCATCTGTGCTTTGTTCTAAATAAATAATTATTGATGGGAGAAAGCTACTTTCTCGAGCAGTTTCATTTTTTGTCTTAGAACATGATTTTGACTTTTTTGGTCTATTCCTGATTTTGAGTGGGCAGCACGGTGGCACAGTGGTAGCACTGCTGCGTCGCAGTATGGGTCCTCCCTGCGTGGAGTTTGCATGTTCTCCCCATGTCTGCATGGGTTTGCTCCGGGTGCTCCAGTTTCCTCCCACAGTCCAAAGACACGCAGGTTGGGTGCATTGGCCCTGGTGTGTGCTTGGTGTGTGTGTGCCCTGCGGTGGGCTGGTGCCCTGCCCAGGATATGTTCCTGCCTTGCACCCTCTGTTGGCTGGGATTGGCTCCAGCACACCCCCGTGACACAGTAGTTAGGATATAGCGGGTTGGAAAATGACTGACTGACTGAGTGATTTTGAGTTTAAATTGCACTTTTGTCTTGGACTTTTGTTCACTTATCTAGTGTATAAAATCCAGCTATGCCTCATCACTCTCTTCATTGCACTTTTGAAAATTTACCTCACTTGCAGCCTTAATATTATATACTGCAGATTATTTTGCTCTGGACTGGTCTTGGAACTCCGAGGAACTATAGAAGAAAGGGCAGAGCAGGCTCTTTTTCCTTAGGAGACTATTTCTTTAAATTGGGAAGTGACATCCTTCGCATCTTCTATAACTCTGTGATGGCCAGTGCAGTTTTCTACGCTGTGGTGTGCTAATTAAAATGATAGGCTCAGTTACAGAATGCACTCTGAACCCCCTGGAGGTTGTAGCAAAGGAAAAAATTAAAACTAAACTGAGTGTCATTATGAACAATGCTTCACATCCTCTCTCTGAAACGTAACACTGAGGACTTTCAGCCAACAAATTATTCAGCAGAAATATGTCAAGAATCGCTATTGGGGCTCCTTTATACCACATCAATATGTCTACATAGTGCCTTACTGTGACAAGTCAGAAGTTTTTCTTTCTTTTCAGTAATTCTTCTGTGTATTTGAAGGGATTGTTGTTGATTGTTATAATATTAATTTATTTGAGCTTCTCTAAAATGTTTGAGATGAATAAAATGCTATCTATCCACTTTGCTACTTTCTTGCAATCCATGGGGCTATCGGAATCTATAATCATGTAGTAAATTGACTGTTTGATGAAAGAAAGTTCGCAAAGCACATCTCTAAAAGTTACAAACTAAAAAAAAAACAATAAAAAATTGCATGAAATGTAGACTAAGACCTGGAAAATTACAAATGATTCAAGTCCTCTTAAGATGTGTCTTTCAATCATGTACTGTATATCATGAAATATACTGAACAAGGTAATCACCAATCTCAAAATAATTCGCTTGAGGTTTGGTGTAAACTGTTTTTATGAAGTAAACATCAAGAAATATAGTTTTTGGTTAACTGATAACATTCAATTAGCTCCCCACTAAGTTGAGTGAGTTTCATTCTGTGTGCAAGTGGACCCTGAGGCGGACAGGATTGATACTTTCCCAGTGCCTACGCAGCACCCCATAATCTCAAAATGGTACAAATTTATTAATCTAAAAATATTCAAAAATACATACAGTCATATGAAAGATATTGGGAACCCCTCTTAATTCTTTGGATTTTTGTTTATCATTGGCTGAGCTTTCAAAGTAGCAACTTTCTTTTAATGTATGACATGCCTTATGGAAACAGTAGTATTTCAGCAGTGACATTAAGTTTATTGGATTAACAGAAAATATGCAATATGCATCATAACATAATTAGACAGGTTCATACATTTGGGCACCCCAACAGAGATATTACACCAATACTTAGTTGAGCCTCCTTTTGCAAATATAACAGCCTCTAGACGCCTCCTATAGCCTTTGATGAGTGTCTGGATTCTGGATGGAGGTATTTTAGCCCATTCTTCCATACAAAATCTCTCCAGTTCAGTTAAATTTGATGGCTGCCAAGCATGGACAGCCTGCTTCATATAATCCCATAGAGTTTCGATGATATTCAAGTCAGGGGACTGTGACGGCCATTCCAGAACATTGTACTTCTCCCTCTGCATGAATGCCTTTGTAGATTTTGAACTGTGTTTTGGGTCATTGTCTTGTTGGAATATCCAACCCCTGCTTAACTTCAACTTTGTGACTGATGCTTGAACATTATCCTGAAGGATTTGTTGATATTGGGTTGAATTCATCCGACCCTCGACTTTAACAAGGGCCCCAGTCCCTGAACTAGCCACACAGCCCCACAGCATGATGGAACCTCCACCAAATTTGACAGTAGGTAGCAGGTGTTTTTCTTGGAATGCGGTGTTCTTCTTCCACCATGCAAAGCGCTTTTGTTATGACCAAATAACTCCATTTTTGTCTCATCAGTCCAAAGCACTTTGTTCCAAAATGAATCTGGCTTGTCTAAATGAGCATTTGCATACAACAAGAGACTGTTTGTGGTGTGAGTGCAGAAAGGGCTTCTTTCTCATCACCCTTCCATACAGATGTTCTTTGTGCACATTGCGCTGAATTGTACAACGATGTACAGATACACCATCTGCAGCAAGATGTTCTTGCAGGTCTTTGGAGGTGATCGGTGGGTTGTCTGTAACCATTCTCACAATCCTGCGCATATGCCGCTCCTGTATTTTTCTTGGCCTGCCAGACCTGGGTTTAACAGCACCTGTGCCTGTGGCCTTCCATTTCCTGATTACATTCCTTACAGTTGAAACTGACAGTTTAAACCTCTGAGATAGCTTTTTATAGCCTTCCCTTAAGCCATGATACTGAACAATCTTTGTTTTCAGCTCTTTTGAGAGTTGCTTTGAGGATCCCATGCTGTCACTCTTCAGAGGAGAGTCAAAGGGAAGCACAACTTGCAATTGACCACCTTAAATACCTTTTCTCATGATTGGACACACCAGTCTGTGAAGTTCAAGGCTTAACGAGCTAATCCAACCAATTTGGTGTTGCAAGTAATCAGTATTGAGCAGTTACATGCATTCAAATCAGCAAAATTACAAGGGGACCCAAATTTTTGCACAGCCAGTTTTTCACATTTGATTTAATTTCATACAACTAAATACTGCTTCACTAAAAATCTTTGTTTGGAAAACACCCCAGCACTCAGATGTTCCTAGGAAATGAAAGACATACCACTGTTATCTGTTTTGTTGAAAGTAATTTATTATGCAGGCTGAGAGAGGTTCCCAAACTTTTTCATATGACTGTAAAAACAAAATGTAATTAGCACACTGCAGTAAGAAATTACACTGGTATATCTACTCACTTTGAATGAGGTTCCTAAAGGCTCAACATATTACACACATGGACTTAATGGCCTGTCCTACTCTGGCAGGCTATGGGAATTCAAACTCTTTTATCCTGAGTACAGAAGGTGGTGTTTGGACTTAATGCAGGTCTTTAAATTCCTTTAATAAAACTAATCCATCAGCCACAGCCTGCTATTTCACCATCTTCCACAACTTGATGCCCACTTATGATGGCATGCTGTTCAAGATACGACTCTGACTTATAACCTTTTATCAGGATGTACTTGAGAGTGGAATTAAATTTTATTGTAGGAAAGCCCTACAAACTACAGTATGCGACATAATAGAAAACTAAATTAAAGTCATTATGTTAATAAAATCAAGCATTTCAGACTAACAGTAATGATCTAAAAAGTTGAATTAAGGATAAAAAAACAGCCTAGAAAACACATTCTCTTCCAAGGATGCCAGGCTAAAAGAGCTGCTTCCCCCGCATGCTTCATTTTCCATCTGCTAACTCAGCTCCCTAGATTTTCACTTGGATGCTCCAGCAGGTTTTTGCATGCACTGTGACTTTGTCGCATCTTTTATTATCCAAGCACTCGTCCTGGTGATGGTTTAGGTTATATGTATAACAACTAACGTAATAAAAATAATCACAAAAAGAGACCTTGGATGTTGAGGCTCTGGCAAAGCAGTGAAAGCAAAAGGAAACTCCAGCAGTGTTAGTTGCACATAAAGTCACCTTCCGGCTTTATTCTACCGTAACTGCTGCCTCAGCAGGTTATTCCCAGAAATAGAGAAAAAGGCATGATGGCAACTTGAAGGAACAAAGCTGATATCATAGGGGGGCTAAAGAGGTGACCTGTAATCACCAAGGTCACAGGTTCAAATCAGATAGATGGCTCAAAGGTGACTTTCGCACGGTCACACAAACTTGCCTGCTAATTGTATCAATATACCGTATATACATTTGTGAGGTTGAACCTCACATAAAAAATGCTCTGTTCATCATAAAAGCCATTGTGTAAAATAAAGACAAAGTGATTTAATTATCAATTTGGCGATTGAACATAGGAACTGCTGAGCCGTAAAACGCTGAATTTGTTGTCACATACATTTCTTCACTTGCAGAGTTAATAAGCCAAATTTTGCTACTCATCAGAAATGATCCACCTTCTACAGGCTGTACATTGTAAGTGCCAGGCAGGATTAGCCGGCATTCCGCCCGGGAGAAAAATGGGACCTTTGCCAAGAAGGGAAGCCAGAATGGAAGGACAGCAATGTACTGGCACTCCATCCAGGATGGGTATGGGACCCTTACCCAGACAAGAGGACAAAACAAAGGATCAATGGGGGAAGGCTCCTTTTCTGGAATATGTCTGTCCCCAGTCTGCTTGATGTCAGCATTCCTGGACCTCAATAACCATATGAACACCTGCAGGCATGATGGGAGAATCTGCCCTGCTGGGTCCCATGCATGCCGACAGGGGATGCTGCACAGAATTCATGATCCCTGTTTTTTGGGACTTCCATTTTACCTAGAAGTGCTTCCATTGGGCTATGCCCTGGCACCAGAAGTACTCACGGCTGAGCCATCCAGCATCCTCCAGGGAAGTCAGAGTCGGGAGAAAGAAAGGCAACACTCACTGGACAAAGGTGGATGGAGAGAAAAGAGAAGGAAGAAGAATTGTAATTCTTTGGTGCTACTACTGGAGAAACCTTTAGGTGTATTTATAATAACAAGCTCTGTTTTGAACCCGTGACTGAACTGGTGTTGGTTGTGTCCCGGGTTTGGAGCTTGGTGGTGCCCACTATTTGTCACAACATATACTGTATTATTATGCATTTTAATCTTGGGAAATCTACTTATTAACCTGTTACAAGGTGACAACTTAGATGTACAAATACAGAACTGACAACATGGCAGCAACCTTACAAAAGCAACCAATCTTTGCGTTTTCCTCTCACATCTGCACTCCACTTCTACCTCCCTCTTAATAACATCTCATCACACTCATCTAAAACTCATTGTGCCTTATTTTGTATTTCTTTTTGGCTTTATCGCTGTTAATCCATATACAGTAGTTATCCAGTGGTTGAACTTCTTGTTTCATCAGAAGAGTATGGGAGTTCATTACGCAAATTTTAAGAACTAACCTTTGGTGCCCTGGTAGTCCATTTCAAAGTGAACTTGCACACACACACACACACACACACACACACACACAGTGCCAATTTGAAGCTGACAATTAACCAAACATTCACAACACTGGGAGTTAACAGAATATGAAAGCACTAGGAGAAGGCCCACATGGAAATGGATGATAGTGCTAACCACTGGGCCAACATGCTACACATTTACGCGGTTTACTCAGTCCATTTAGTTTATTCTTTCAAAAATGTTTATGTTTGTTTTTGTTGTATTTGAATAAGTCTGTATTCGCATATGTGACACTTCTGTATATTGTCAGTGGTATAATCTATTCTTGCATTTTGCCTTGTAGTTTGTATTACTGTATTGTTTTGCTGAGGTGACAATGTTAGATTGACCATCTAGCTCTGTGAAGAGGATTACTTGTGTTCTGTTTTTTGTGTATTGTATTTACCCCATTTTTGACACCCATTGCATGCCCAACATACCTGGATGGGGGTCTCTCTTTGAATTGCCTTTCCCAAGATTTCTTCCATATTTTTTTCTCAACAAGATTTTTTTTTTGGGGGGGAGTCTGTTCTTGTCATTTTGGGGAGTTAAAGCTGGGGGGTCTGTCAAAAACACTGGGCCTGTTAAAGCCCATTGAGGCATTTTTTGTGTGATTTTGGGCTATACAAGAAATAAACTGTTCCTGTTGTTGTTATTTCAGGACTGTGTAAACTATTCAAAGCAGTTTGACAATTGTTAAATCTCTCTCTGTCTCTTTATCTTCATACCAAACCAATACAATTTTCATACTTAAATTAGGAGCCTTAAGCTCCAATTAAAAAAATGTTTTTTTGACTTTCTGTGTCCTATTTGTGGTTTGGAGCTCTTGATTGATGATGCTGTATATATCATGAAGTGTTTTACTTCCGCTTACAAATCACATATTTAGTTGGTTATACGCCTATTAATGAAACACTACCCTGTGGTTGATGCAGTATGAAGTAATCTGAAGTTAAAATGTTTCTGAGGCTGGCCTTCAGACTGTTGTACTGATTCACTGCAGCACTCCTGGTCATCATGGTGGATACCCTCCTCTCCCTCTGACACATTTTCTCTCGTCCCTGCATCTCCACCCATAAGGCTCCCTTCACTCCCTCAATTCCTACCTCAGCTCTCTGAATAGCTGCGATACATTTTGCTTTCTTCTCACTATGCTGTTGTGTTGGCTTTACTCTAAAGCTGTCGACTACGTTTTATGTGTTGGCAATACATTTTCTGATTTCTTTGGAATGTTTAAATGGTTTACCTTATAGGGTGTTTAAGAAATATACAATAGCAGAGTGGCTGAAATTGGACCCTTTAATGTGCTGCAAACCAAATTTAGTAACCTAAGTAGGTCTATAGCACCGCAAAGCACAGCAGACTGAGCAGCTGTACTAGATAGATAAAGCAGACATGTTACTATGTTACTACATAAATCATTGGTATGCTACATCACAAATCAAAAGTTATTCACAACTTGCCTGATATGTTGGATACCGACGCAAATCCATTTGAGGCAAGTTCATTTCTGAAGCAGTTCAGCAATTAGACAGGCTGGTTAGCTGTAATAATTGGTCTGAAGGGCAACACATGAAAATCACAGAAATGTATCATTTTCAAGAAATGACAAGTCATTAAATCAAATTTGTGCACCTAAACAAAGCTATGATGAAAAATTGATTGTCACATTTCAAAGAGTGGCATTTTTATCGCATAGCTTGTTAAACAAGCCAAACGCAAACCAGTGCCTATTTACACCTAAAAGTGATTCCCTTCTACGTTTATTGCATTTTCAGTTAATTGTTTAATTACAAATGAATGGCATGAGAGGCACACAAATGCTCTTAATTGTGAAGACACACTGCATCTGGCACCAGAATTTGCATTATTGGTGGATCTCTAGCCTAAATCTAACTGAAGAAGAAATGAAAGTCATATTATGAAATAGAAAGTGTTTTGACTTTGTCTCAGTCTTTTAAAAATAAAACAAGTTCACAGGTAGCATTATAAAATGTATAAATTATTAAAATTAAATTATTAAATGTAAGCATTATGTAGGTGACTTCTTATTCTCTTTTACAGGTGCCAAACATACAAGCGTGCTAAACGTCTTCCAGGCATGAATTTAAGAGAACACAGGGGGCAATGTAAGGATGTGACTCACTCTTTAACCTGGCCGTTCACTTCTGTCCATAGAATGGAGGAAATCCTACATGAAAAACAGAAGTGACTTCACTCCCTCTACTTCGGGTGACACGCTATAAAGGAGAAATGCAAGGAAGTAAGCATCCCTTGATTTACCTACTCAACAGGAAAAACGTTGATGTTCCAGCAATGTGTGCGCCACAGAAGAAAGAAAACGACATGCACTTCTCTTGCTTATCATTTTCCATCTTGCCTTAGGCAAGTAAACAGGGCCTTTCCTGTTAGGATCTCCGCTTCTTTCTTTTTGTTTTTTGTTCTCTTTATTCATGCAGGTTTCCCTCAATATACTCCAAGTCATATTTCTGCAATAGTATAACTGACAGAGAAAAAATGTACACCTTCATACACAATTCACATTAAAAAAGCTAAATGTTTTCATATTTCAGAAGACTAACCTCCACTGTATAATCTTCACAAATATGGATGAAGCAACTGTTGGTTTTAGTCAAGTTAGGTTAGGGTTTTTTGTCATACCATCCATACACAGTACCACAGCATGCTGAAGGAGACAGAAGCACATCTTTCATCTTGTCCAGAACTGTGGGACAGCATATGCAGAAACACAAGGTACGTGCAAGACAAGTGTAGAACTATACTAAAAAAAATACTATAATGTCATGTCATTTTATAACCAGGGTCACCTGAAGCTTATGTCAGCTAGCACAGGGCGCAAGGCAGGAACCAACTCTAGATAGGGCACCAGTCCATAGCAGTGTGAACACTAACATGCACATGAAACACACACTAGGGTCAATTTAGTGTTTCCAATTCATCTAATCTAAGCAGACACGGGGAGAAGATGTAAACTCCACACAGGGAGGACCCGCGATGCAAACTCTGGTCTCCTTACTGCGAGGCTGCAGTGTTAGAACTGCAACACCATGCTGCCATACCACCCACCATACTAGAATAGATAAATAAAGGGTAAATTAATAGATAGTAATAAATTAAAGCTAACAAGAACAACTAATAAGACGACGACAGTATTAACATATGTAACAAATGTACTGCATGTAAATTCAGTACTAGGAGCAAATCTGCAGGCAGGGGTGCAGAACAGAGTTCAGAGTCAAGCCTGCCACACTTACATGAATTGATGGCAGAATAAAACACCATTACAAGATTAAGTGAAAAATATATTTGCTATTTTTGGGTACTCCCTGCAATCCACAGTCTAATGTGAAAATATATATTTTTCATCTCATAACCTAGGTGTAAAGTGTCAAAACTGCATTGGTTAGCTACAGTCTGTTTAAGAGAACTGTGTAGGAAGAACGTGTTGTATTCATCTGGAGCAAAGGTAGCCTTGAATGTAAGATGATGCTGCACTAGACAAAGGCAACTTACATTTTTGGAATACGTATAGCACCAGCCATACAACTTAAAATACAACATGCATTCTACAATTCTACACATAAATGCATCACAATGGATCTAAGACTACTTGAATGAAAACAGCCAGTGTTCTTCTCTTCATTAGATAACCTCTTCCAGATTTTACACTTTATACTCTCACTCTGTTGGCTCTATCTCTGTGTTCTTCCTCTTCATTATTCACACTCTTCGACACAACACCATTCTTCTCTTATCAATATTTCCTTTTTTCTCCATATGATGTTTTGGTGCATTCTGTTTTACACTCTTTTCTTATCATTTCTACATGATCTGCATTTTCACAAAATGTTTATTGTGTTTGCTCAATTTACTGTAGCGTACTGTACCTCACATCTGAAGCAAGTAAGGGAGACACAAGCTGTGATTATTTGCTCTCACACTCACTCATACCTGGGCAACAAATGTAAGCTGGAGGATAACAAGGAACACTTTTAAATTTTAAATATTAATTTCTGTGTTAGTCAAAATGCCACAGCCTACAAAAAACTATCAACTTGCTATGAGTTTAATTGTACATAGATAACGGGGAAAAAAATGGTAATACACTAAAAGCATCCTTTAAATGACAGCAATATTTTCATGCATTTTTATGAAACAAGAATTTAATCACTGCAACTAAATCTGATAAGTGAAAACAAAAACAAATGCTAATGCAAGCTATAAATCAAACTGTTGTTTTAATAAAGTAATAGTTGTTCTCTGCATTTCAAAGTGTAAGCTGGCATACAAACATTTTTAATGAACCATAATCACATTTCTTTAAGCCGAAATTATAACAATAGGACAGGTGCTAGCCAATTAACTGCACTGAGGTTTTAGACTAAGAGTGTCATATTTACAAAAACAATGCACAAATATATTCATTTAACAATATTTAATTGTGTTTATGACAAATAGTTAAGTACTGAGGTAAAATGTATCTTGCACTAGAGTGTCCAGCATTTTAATACATCGCTTAAAATTATTAAGTGAAAATCAAGTATGAAGTAACAAGTTTTTATGTTGTTTTTTCTTGAGTGACTCGTCACATAGTTTAGAAAGAGAGAAGCTCTGTAAACTAGTGCCTCAATCAGTATGTAAAGTTCAAAACATAACTGAAGGTATGACACACACTCATGTCTCAGACGTTCATTATCTATCTGTTTTGTCCCTGGCAGAGTCTCCAGCCCCCCACAACCCAGCATTGGTTTAAATGAGTTTCAGAGAATTACGTTATTTTAATTTTCAACAGAATCACCCACCTGGCAACTCTACTATGAATCTCCTCCTGAGTTCACTTCAAGGACAAGTGCCACACTCAAAGAGCAGGGAAAGCCTTTTATAGATATACAAATAGAAAGTTAGAACTCCTCTGCCCTCATAAAGCTTAAGGTGTCAAAATGGTTCTTCAGTGCAGTATAATGGGGAAACCAGTTTTGCTTCCCAAACAAATAATTCGTATGAAGGTTTCAGAAAGATTCTCATTTTTATATATGTTACAGGTTCCAAAAGTAACAGATCATAACAGATTTGCGAAATACTAGTGGAATCCTGTTTTTAAAAAGCCTCTTGCTGCATATAAGATCACAGATTCAGTTCAGGTTTCTTGATCTTTCAGTATCCTCCTAGGGAGCCTACTAGACATTAAAGATTTCTCTTTTGTCCACATATTACGAACCTTTTCGAAGCTCAAAAAAACAATTTCATATGCAAAGAACACTGCCCAGAATGAACTTGTTCCTTGTCAAACTATGGGTGCATGAGGAACCATACAACCCAATAAACAGCCTTTAAATAACTATTATTTAAAGACTGAAGTAGCCCCTGAAGTCCTGAATACTTGGGACCTTTGTAATCCTTAAAGGATTTGGGTTTGTTGAGCAGCTTCTTACACTCATTGCCTTTTTTAAAGGGGCAACAGAGTCCCACTCATCCCATTCAGGACAGGTGCTTGCCACTAAAGGGACAGAATACTACCTCCTAGAAGTTAAGTGCTTGGCTCCTACTAGTGATCTCTGGTCTCACCCTTCATGTTATGCTTTAGTCAGAGCTCCCCACTGGCCAAGGTTTAAATGTCTCATTTTTAGGTTTGGCTCCTTTTCATGTTGTTAACAATGTTGATCATTTATTAACTATATATTATGTCTCTTTTTGAATGTGCTATATGTTTTGGAGAAGTCCCTCAAGAAGCAGGGCCACCAGCCTACCATCGTTAAGGGACTGCAAAAACCCATAGTCTTCTGCAGTTCACTGAATGTGTTCATGGATTGGGTGAGTTTCCATTGTGATTTTTCTCAGATTTTGTGAATTTCTGACTTCAGTGCCCTGTTTTTTTTTACTATTCTTTGGATTTGTGTTTTGAAACATTGTTTGTCTTGGACTGCCTTTATTGTTTCAGGCAACTCCTTTGGTCTCTTCTGCTCCTCTATTAATGAACATTTTTGTTAGTAATATGTATTTTATTTATAAAGATTCTGTTTGCCTTTTTTTGTGACTAGACAGTCGGCATTTTTAGACATTATTGGGACTTTTGTGTTTATGAATCCCAAGATCATGACACTTCAATGAACAGCATTGCCCCAGCTATACCATAAGCTGCCACCTAAAGGCCTGAAGATCTTCTCGTCTCTGCTGCAAGTCCTTCCTAGCACAAGCCTGTGACAGGCTGAGACATCTGACCTCTTCAGTAATCATCCCTGTTGTAGCACCTCGGAGGATGGCTTCCTGCTTCTTTCACATAAAGGACCCTTGGTGTTTTACTAACAAGACCTACTTCTCCCTGATGGCCCTTTGTCTTCCACACTGACATGCAGAGGCCAGTCTGAAACTTGTAACCTCTGGGAGGTTCTCTGTGTATTTTTTCTTTCTATTTTTCACCCATTCCCCTGGTATCTCCCTGTCAGCCAGGAAACCATTCACACCATAACCTTTAAAATTGTATACTCAAGGTTAAGGCCTACTGCCTGAAAGTAAACAAAAGTACAGCAAAAAAAAAAAAGAATCATAGGCTGCTACTTACTGAACGACCACCCCTTCTACTAAACCAGAAGCCTATCATGGTTAAAAAGGTGCTACTTAACATTGCTGTGCACTTTAATATCCTCATCCAAAGGCAATTATTCTGAAAACATAATATTCCATATCTACTCGGATTTAACAAGAAATTGGTTTCTTAGCTAAAAATATAAAGCCTTAACCCTTCTGTTCCATGCAATTAATATAATGTCACTGTTTCAGGAGAATGTTGATTACTACAAAAGAAAACCCCAAGGCATTGTGCTACTAGAGATTGTCTTAAAAGGTCAGGTATGTGTCCTGCGTCAAGCACAATATGCATCTTTCATCACAAAATGAATTGAAATAAATTATAATTATAAGGACCTTGTCTCTTAAAAATCACTTAGAATTCACACTGAATTTATTTTTAATGTGCACTTCCAAAGCTTAGGGAAGTACTAATGAATGTATTTTAAAATTACTTTAAACAAAATGCGTTATTTAAGGTTAAAATTGATGTAAAAAATATATAATCATGGAAACCCACACTTTGTTTTCCTTCAGATAAAAGTGTAAAATGATCAATAAAAATATATTACGTACAGTATACTGAAACAGGAGAAAGTGGTCGATTTGTTTGGAATTCCAATTAATTGTATTTTTGTTGATGCCAAAGACACACACTGCCTTATGCCAACTATCGTTACCGTGGCATCATTTTCTGCCTTTAAATAAATATTAGCTGCTCCAGAATAATGCCTGCCTGCCTGCCTGCTCCACCATCGCCCGCTAACACCTACCGTCTGTCTTAAGGGGTATTCCCTGTCAGTCATGCGTTCAGCACCACAGCAAGCGGAAAGCTCCCGCAGTGGGCACTCAGCTAAGCCGACATTCAGATATTCTTTCATAAAATGTCATCCAGTTTGAGACATATTTAAAACAGAACTCTACGCTGAGACATTTGCCTATACACATAGGATTAAATAAACATTATTCCACTAACTCATTCGTTTGTAAATACTAAAAACACAATTCTGGATTAGAGTGCCTTCATAGCTGTAAATCCTGTTCTAATCAGCACTGCTAATAAGCTAACCGTTTCAATGAATAATTTAGTACATTAATAATACGTTTTACACACGGTCAGGCTATTTTTGAGACTTGAGCACGTTGGATTATAAACGTTGTATACAGAACTATAAATACCGTATTGCGTGTCTTATTCGGCGATTCTCCAAAGAGAGACTATTAAGAAAGGATAACCAACATTCAGGTTAACGCACCCAGTAATTTATCAAATAAATATTATACCGATGACAGTTGTGTCTATACAGTATGAAGATATAGCATATCAGTAAGAGAGGCAAAATATCTTTGCTATTGAAAATGCTCATCTCGCCAGCTAAAAACCTGCCCAAGAATCGCTGCTAAAGCTTCAAAAGCAACAGACACTGCAGGCTGACATTAGCCTCAAATCCCCTTAAGCCAAGTAATACCCGAAAAGCATCGGGAAACACCAACAGGCCACCGCGTGACGAAGGCAGTAATTGATTTCCTTGCCTTCTCCTCTCTCGTTTTCAAAGTAGCCTTTAATGTCTCCTTTGAGCTCCGGTGCCGGCAAGCCGAGGCTTCTAAACTCCGGCGATTTGTTTTGCTTTTGCTAAGGCGAAACCCCGAGCAGGCACTTAGTGTGACGGCTTTAATGTGTCCGTGACATCGAAAGTAACCAGAAAGGAGAAGAGAATCGATTGTCGTTGAGGTCTTTTCTGATATTTTGTTTTTCTATTTAGCAGACAATCAAGACTGCAAAAAAAAATATTAAAAAAAACTTTTTGAAAAGAACAAAAACAAAAGAACACGCGAAACAGAATGCTAAGGCAACCTGTACCCAGTAAGTCCCACCAAACTGCGCGACGCAGACATGCCGCTAAAAAGCGAAGTACCCCAGCACAAAAGTTTGAACTCACCGCACGCCGGGCACAGCACCCTGGTGACTCCTTTCTTCACATTCCGCCCGCTCAAAATGGGTGGGAAAACTGCTTTAAACACAGTCGTGTTGTTGGTAGGTTCCATAAAGAAAATGTACCTGGTGTCCTTCTCAAGTGCCAGACAGTATAATCCCCAATCGTCCGTAAGGTAGATGAGCGAATCCCTCTCTAGGCCCCCCGCTTTGAGTGTCCAGACTTGGTGAACTCTCACCTTCACCAGGTAGGGCTCCGCTGGCGCCGTCCGATTGGAAGACAACTCCTCCGTCTTGTCTCCGTTTCCACTCCTGTCGCCGTCGCCTGTTGTGTCTTGAGTGTCGTTTGTCCCCCGATCTCCCTTTCTCCACTCGCTTTCGGTTTCTTCCTGGAGCTTCCCCTCCACGACCACTCCGGAGCGCTGCGCCAGTTCCTGCACCGTGACACCCGTGGGAGTGGGAGAGAAGCCGCAAGGAGCAGGGATGGTGGACCCCGCGCCCTCCGACTGGGACGACAAGAGCCACGCAGTAGCGACCACCAGCAATGGGCTCAAAAGCACAGGGAAGCCGCTTCTCATCCTCGAAGGCTCGGTATGCGCTCAGAATGGGTGAGATGAGGTGAGCGTCTATGGAAATGAAAGGCTGCTTTTTGTCTGAAGAGGTGAAGCTGCGCTCCAATGGTTAAAACAAGCGAGATGCCGCTACAGCTGCAATTGCTGCCGCCTGAGACACTGGGAGGCGGGGTTGAAGAAGAGAAAAGTCAGCTTTAAAGCCATGTGTGCGAGGATTCCCTCGTCCAGTCTGCATCAGCCCGCTTCGTCCTGACGGAGATTTCCACCCGGAGGCTGAAGCACTTTGTCTCCCAGCACAAGGATTCCCTGAAATTGTTGTTGTTGGTATTATTATTATTCTCGGAAACCACTGATGGAGTCAAACTGCATTGCTTTTTGATATTTCGGTTGCTGAAATCATAATCTGTACCTCAGTTATTATCCTTTTCAGGTGCAGAATATTTGCATACCTTTCTCTTCTCCGTGCTAATATACATAGGACTTATTACGATTGTGACAGCTTCTACAAAAGACCCCACCAATATATTCCTCAGTACACTCATAAAGATGCCATAATATGGGTTTCACTAATATTTGAGGAGATGCAATTTTTGCCTGCTTTCTACCTAATGTTACAAAGCAGATTACAGAAGAAATACTTTTTATTAATTAGAATTATTTAAATTTTGCTCATTGGCTATTTCAGAAATTAGAGCGTGGTGGCTCAATGGTTTATGTACTTGCCCCTTATTAACAACAACTATTATTTTAATTTTCATGATGACACATTTCAGAACGAGAAGGATGATGACTAGCCATGTTAGCCGTCAAAGAGATGTAATAGCATACATTTTAAGATATTTTATATTTTTTGCACTACATATACAGTCAGTGCATTTCATGCAAATTTTCATTTGTCTGAACCTCTCTTGGCTGGTGCCCTCCCTCTCACGTGTACTCCCATAAAGCCTGCTTCTCCAGCTTCCTGTCTACTTCTATGCTTCCCATCTTTGATGGTGACTCTCAGTGTGCCTCCTATGCCCTCACTCCTTCTCATGTGTCTCACACACGCACTTCTTCTTTCAATTGCGTCGGCAAAGCCAAACTGACCAACCACACCAAAGCCAAATGGACCAATCAGATTGCTCAGTGGGACCAGACATACACACAGACCTTAGCGTTTTATTATTTAGCAGACAGATGATTTTGATATTAAATCATTTTAACTTTTACCATGAAACGTTTCAGAAATTGAAGCATGTTTCCATAAGGATTTACATGCTGTTCTTTTATAAATAATTTTATTAATAATGACATTGGCTTTGAAATATATATTTTTTAAATTTTAAAGTGAAACATTACAGAAATTCCAGCATGGTGACACCGCGATTTGTATACAGTATATATATTTTATTACTAATAATAGCACTAAGATTTATTTTGACGTTGAGCATGACACCATTCAGAAAAGGGCTCATGGTGGCATTGTGGTTTTCATGCTGCCTCACTGCTCTACTAAGTTCAGTTCCACTCCAACCTTGGTGAATTTGTGTGTGGAGTTCATACTGAATGTCTGTGACTCTGTTAAAGCAGTTTGATGTTATTTGAAAAACAGAAAAAAGGGAAGGGAAAGGAGAAAAAAAAATCAGAGGTTCTAATTATGGTCAAACTTAGATGAGCTTGAACATAGAAGAGCTAAAATAGCCCTATTGGTATCTAGAATTAAAGAAATATATTATCCAGTATAAGCATTGTATAACACAAAAATGAACAAGAGTTGTTTTATAAGGAAACTGCATTAAAAAGAAAATGAAGGAAAAAAGGGGGCACATTTGTATAATGCCAAAGTTCAAAAATGCTGACTAAAGATAAAAAGCAAATATATACTGTATATCCATACTGCATTTGACATTATGGAATCATAATTGTAAGTATAACAAGAAAGACATGCCACATTAATGTAAATAAGACACAGTGGCTATAGGTGTGTGTTTATATTATATATATATATATATATATATATATATATATATATATATATATATATATATATACACACACACACACACACACACACACACACACACACATACATACATATATATATAGATATCAATACATTATTAAAAAAACAATACAAAAATAAGAATATTTGATGAAGACAAGAGATAAAAGGTACTGTATATATATATATATATATATATATACAGTATCTTTATGCTGTATATAGAGAGACAGAGAGAGAAAGTGTGACTATATATATATATATATATATATATATATATATATATATATATATTTACACACATTTACTTATTTATCTGTCTCAGTCTATATTTTTATTTATTTAAACAGCTTCTGTAAAAAGTCACATCGATAATATAATAATTGAAAGTAAAATAAAGCAGAGGGTATACTCAAAATAGAAAACAGTTATCTGGTGAGGACTTCACTTGCTAGCATTGCATTCAATCTGCAGTATCCAAGGGAAAAGGCAGCGGCCCAGGGTGCAAAACCTACCTCTCAATCTGACCCAAACAATGTTTGCCAGGACAGGCTGTCCATAAAGAACAGAAGAATACAAACAATATTATAAATAAGGAAGAAAAAGATGCATTTTCTGTTAAAACCTAACAATACTGGAAAGCTCATCTGCTTCTAACCTTTCTAGTGGAAATTTTATAGAATATGAAGTGGATTCTGTGCCAAATAACCAAAATGCAAAAATAAAGAGGTTGGTACCATGAAACAGCAGTGAAAAAGCAGCAGATGCTGATGTATACAAATGCTTATCTTTAAAGAACCTCAACAACGGTTATAGTGTTGATATGTAGAACGCTGGAATGCCTTGGCACTGAAACAAGGATCACATGTGATAACCTTTTTTGTGATATATCAACAGAAACCATGAGAAAAGAATAAAAAGATATTGACTGGTACAGCATACTGACCGTTGTTCATTACCTGAGAATGGAAAGGAGTACTGGAACAGACATGGAAGTTTATACATTGAGGGTATTTATAAGTAACATCTCAAATCCCAGAAATCATTTAAGCCCTTTAGGACTACGAGAGTTGTGTTTAAAAATCCAAAATGATTCCTGACGTAGTAATTAGCTACTGAAATGACCTCCTCTAAGACTCTGCATTTTAAATGAGTTAATTTATGCTATGCACCTAAAGCACACAACATAAAACAGACAACAATAACAATTTCCCCTTGGGAGTAATAAAATTTACCTAATCTAATCTAATAACCAGCTGTAATGTAGCCAAAGTGATATTTGCAGGTTTCGCTTCAGTAAATACAGTATAAGATGGTTCTTTTGGCAAGTTCATAAGTTTTTCCACCTCCAAATGGATATTCTCTTGCACCTTTGATTTTTTCTCAATCATACGCTTATTAACTTCTTCTTCTTCCTTTTCATCTCTTCCCTCTTCAGTGTGAAATTGATGAGATTTTTGGCTAAACTTTTACAGCTGGATGCCCTTCCTGACACTAACTCTCTCTATCTGTCCAAGCTTGAGACTAGGACAGATCAAGTTGTGATAATTTGTCCACTTGGTTGTTAGATTGCCTGTTCACTTAATCTATGTCATTAATTGTGACAGAACCATTAAAAAGCATTCCTTTCAGGACTATTTCCATCCATTCAAGACAAGACTTGAACCCTGTACCTTGTACCCCAATCAGTTCTCACAGCTCAGAAGGGGGTGGTGGGAAATGTCACTAAACTGTAGGCCACACTATTTTAGGGGCCAAGCTCAAATAACAGCCCACCCACTCATTGTGTAGAGTTTCCACATTGTACCCGTGCCTGAATAAGCTTTTTTTTTTTTTGGTTTCTCCGGACAACCCAAACACGTGCACCATAGGTTAACTAGTCTCATGTGGCCCAGGGTCCTGTGGTTCCTCTCTTTAATCCCTTAATATCAAGACAAGTCCTGGGTCCTAATAGGAACAGGGTTAAAAATCCATGTATGGTTGCTTTCAGGCAGACCTTGGAGTTGCTTTTCATTTCCTTAAGGTTGCCTCAGAAGGCCAACTGTCATTTCCCCTTCCATCTAATTTTTTTCATTCTGAGAACAATTTCTAACTTCAATTGAGCTTATTTCCACTCTCTGTCTTATTTTTCTAAGAAATTTCTCAAATATATGTAAGCCTTGTCATTCGAGTACTCAGGAGTCTATTTATTCTCTTCTTTCATTTATCTTTTGTCATTATTTTAATGGTCTTGTTTAAAATCCTGCCCTTTTAATTGCTTCTAATAGCAGCTAATTAACAACAAGCAGACCCCAAGTGCAAATAACAAAGTAGCCTGCTGGGGGGCAGCTAATTTAGTCAAAGTTACACCTGTGTGCACTCATGAATGGAATGGATGCTTTAATATATCTACAAAGAAATAAGAGGAAAAACATCTCAAGAAAAACAGAATATACTGCATTAGCAAGTGTTTAAAGTGGGCACTTTTATGCTTTGCTTTATTTAGTCTTATAGAGGATGATAATCCAATTAAAGAAGAAACTTGAGCATTCTGAAACCAATAGAAAACCAAATGATGAATTTTACTGGCATTTCTCACAATTATACTCAACCATACACCCTTAATCCAACACAGGGGGGGCCTGTGGGCCAGGACCTGATCTAAGGCAGTGACCAGCCCTGTGGAGTCCAGTCCATCACTGGCACGCACACTCATACGGGCCAATTTAGAGTTAATACTAACATGCAAGGTGCTTTGCTTTTCACTGCCACAGAATTCTTAGTGTGCTAATAGATTCACAATAACATTTGTAAATTAGACGCTATATAGCGCCCGACCCAGCACAGACTTGCACAGAGGTACGTGTAAAAATACAAAAAGACTTAACTTTTCTTCAGCTGGAGGGCACGTCTTCCCCATGAACCCTCCAGCCACAACACAGTCCCAAGCACAGTAACAACACAAGTAACAACCCTTCTTCTGGCACCACCACTCCTCCCTGGCAACCTCAACCTCCTCATCCTCATCCTCCTCCTCCCAATTCTGGCCCTGAGTGGTGGTTGCTGGTCCTTTTTATAGCCCACCCAGAAGTGCTCCAGGTGCTTGATCACCTGTTCCTGATTGCACTTCCGGGCGGGGCTGTAGAGTTGTCCAGGCTGGCTCCAGGATCCATGCAGCACCCCCTGGCAGCCACCCCAGATCCCCACAGTGTTGTGGAGAACTCCATCTCCCATGGAACCCTGCGGGAACTGAGGCACCATCGTCAGCCAGGGAGGCTGCCACCAAGCGTCCCAGGGGAGGTACTGAGGAGCCCATGGCTGCTCCCCCGGAACATAAGTAGAAGGGGCGTCCCGGCTGGGCATGGGACCGGTTGCCCACCATGCATTGCAGACTTACAGACTTTGCGTCCATGTCCTATCACACCTTTTGCACTTAAATTGACACACAAGCTAGATCATTGCATGACTCCCCAAAATTAGGTACAAACTCCTGCACTGTTGAATACCCAGGAAAGTGCTCAAGAAGGAGCGCATTTTGTCTTATTGAGCTGAGGGCCACAGCAGAATTTCAAGGAGATGTTTGTAAAACAGAGTTTGTTATCAACATCTCAACGTCTTATTAACCTTTGTTTAACTTAGCTTAATATAGTTTATTATACTGCTCAAAAAATTAAAGGAACACTTTTTAATCAGAGTATAACATCATGTCAATGAAACTTCTGGGATATTGACCTGGTCAGTTAAGTAGCAGAGGGAGTTGTTAATCAGTTTCAGTTTGGGTCAGAGATGGTCTAAGGAGGCTTATCCATGGAGAGACGCACAGACCTCTACAGGCTAGACAATGGCACCTTGACTGCCATTAGGTATTGGAATGAAATCCTTGGACCCATTGTCAGACCCTATGCTGGTGCAGTTGGTCCTGGGTTCCTCCTGGTGCACGACAATGCCGGCCTCATGTGGCGAGAGTATGCAGGCAGCTCCTGGAGGATGAAGGAATTGATACCATTGACTGGCCCCCACGCTTGCCTGACTGAAACCCATTGGAACGCCTCTGGGACATTATGTTACGGTCCATCTGACGCAACCAGGTTGCACCTCACACTGTCCAGGAGCTCAGTGATGCTCTGGTCCAGATCTGGGAGGAGATCCCCAGGACACCATCCGTCATCTCATTAGGAGCAGGCCCCGACGTTGTCAGGCACGTGGGGGCCATACACACTACTGAGTACGATTTTGAGTTGCTGCAATGAAATTTCGACAAAATGAGAGAGAAAGATGGATGGTTGTTTAGTGCAAATCTGTCCTGGTCCACAAAGCACATGGGCGATGTTCTCAGAAAAGGAAACTGCAATGTTACTAAAATTAATCTTGGTTTAATGGAAGCCCCATAACAAAGATTATAGTTAAATACCAAGTTTCATTATCAGCAAGGACTGTCTTCTAATTAGGAATCTGCTTGGAACGAAAACTGGCAGCCACTGTGGCCCAGCAGGACTATGAGTGAAGATCCCTATCTTATATGTATGAATAATAAATCCAAGTTTAGCTCTGCATAGTTAAATACATGTATATGTTAAATTAGAAATATCACTATAACGATGAGTCCTAATCTACCTTTCAAGATTAATTAGGACAGATTGTATGAAAAGTTTTATCTTGCTAAGAAAAAAGATGAAAAAAAATATAGCCTGCAGCCTATATTGATGTATTTTTGGTCTATTTTACATTTCACACAGAAACAGAATCCTTCTGCAAATATTTTTCTGTGATCTGGGACTCTTTGGTCTGCATATGACAATCCTAGCTAATGTGTCAAATGTATATTTTGTCTGTGAAAATGCAAACTGCAAGAAATTGTAAATAAACTGTCTGAGGACATGAAGTGTGCTCGGTGTGTTTATTTCTTGTACTTTTAAGAACAGTCTTCATCCCTGTAATTCTCACGCATGAACAAGCATATCCCATTTGTAGCACAATTGACAGGCAGGTTCAAAAATGGATGGATGGCTCATCAACTGACAAGACTATCCCTGTTTAGGTTTAGGTTTAGGTTTCTTTATTTAGGTTTAGGTTTAGGTTTCTTTATTTAGTCATGTTTACACAGGAAAACATGAAATTTGCCTTCTCAGTTGCATCTAATAACAAGTAACAGACAGAATGAAATAAAACATACAAATAGAAATAAGAAAGGTTAAGGTAAGGCAGTTAGATAAAACATATCTATACCAAAAAAAAAAAAAAAGGTAACAGGATATATATCAAAACCTTAAACATTATCTCCGATATTTCTTATTGAAAAGTCGTATGGCACTAGGAAGAAAGGAGTTTCTGGAGCGATTTGTGTGGGTTTTCAAAGCAACTATCCTTCCTGATTTACTGAAGTTTAGTTCTACATGTAATGGATGTCTGTCATCAGTTGAGATGATTTCCAGTTTCTTTAGCATTGCCCTCTGACACACACTAGTCAAATCATCTACATCAGCCCCAATAACTTTAGCTGCATACTTCGTAATCTGCTGGAGCTTTTTTGAGTTTTGGTTTGTCAGACTATTAAACCAGGCAATGAAACTGAAAGTGATCATGGACTGGATCATACTGCGATAGAAGGACAACATGAGGTCCTTGTCTACTTTAAATAGTTTGAGTTTATGGAGGAGAAATAAGCGCTGGTTGCACTTAGAAAATAATTTTTTTGTATTTGTATTCCAGTTAAGATTGTTATCTAGGTAAGTTCCTAAGTATTTATATTCATTCACTATTTCTACCTCCTCTCCCAGAACTACAATAGGTGAACATACAGATTTCTGTCTCTTAAAATCAAATATCATTTCTTTGGTCTTTGTTACATTCAGACTGAGAGAGTTTTTATTGCACCAGATTACCATACAGTCCACTTGATTTAGATAGTGGCTTTCATCCTCCCCAGATATGCATCCTATGATCATGGTGTCATCCGCATACTTAATAATGGAGCAGTGGTCATTTTTCTGTCTCAGGTCACTTGTGTACAGAGTAAACAGTAATGGTGATAAGACACACCCCTGTGGACTTCCTGTGTTTGAATGTCACACTTTGAATTCCTAGTCTGGTAGTCTGCTAGATGTAACTCACCTCTCCTATCATTATGAAAGGGGTTACTTAAGCAGAGGAGGTCAATTCAGCTTGACCTTTTTTAACGTCCTCAGATTGACAAATTCATTTTTTTTACTCTGTATGTCTGCCAGTCTCTTTCTCCTTTTTATTTTTTGACTTAGATATTTTCTTTGCTATTAAAATCACGGCTCATGTGTGTATTGTCATGTCTCTGTCCTTGTCTCCGGTTAGGACTCTGAATTCTAAGTGCTTCAACAACCCATAAATTCAAAACTGTATATTTAATTTGCAGGGGTAAATCAAAAGTGAGACGTCTATACAATGAGAGTATCATTCCTCTTGCTACAAGTCAGCTTTCATCAGTATAATAACTGTTTGCCCTTCATTAAACTATTTGATATTTATATACTGAGCTGGATGTTTAAAAAGTCACCTTATATTCTATCGAGAAGCACAATTTTGTGTGAACTTGAGCTATGGTTTAATTATTGTAATGCTTTATTTAACCATATAGTTTGGGAAATAATTTGATAGCAACCTGATAACTTCTGAAATGACTTTCCTCCCCCATTTTTTCCTGATAAGCCCTGGAGCACACATGCTTGTAAACAGGAGCATATTGCAGTCAAATATTAAAGAAAATCAGCCATCTTACAAAAAATGCAAGATCCCCCCTCCCCAGGTTGCTAACCTTCTTTACAGTTTTAATAAGCAGTCTTCCACTTCTAAGAAACCCGCATCACAATCTTACAGTATCACAATTGCACTCATGAATTACTTTGGCTCAGAGTTTATTGTAATGAAAAGCAGATCTGGTGGAATTGGGAAACACAGAGGGACAGCATAAATGAAAAATCAGACGACACACATAAGCATCAGAAAGCAATACCTGATTAAGAAACTGAGACAGTATATAAAAATATGTCTAACAATTATATCCGGTATATTCATGGAAAAGGTTTACTTGATGGCAGGAACTGCGGCTGAGTGGCTCAATGAATTGGATTTAGAACAAGCCCAAGGTTTTGAGTTTATTGCCCACCATGCCTCCCTGTATAATCTCAGCAAATCTCCTAACCTGTTAATGGCCCAGTTGTAGTACAGATAGAAGTGTTGACAAACTACAAAAGAAACATAAGGGATTTAAATTTCAGTAACAGCTAGGCTGGCACTTCTTATGGGGTTGCATCCTGCCTGGCGCCATAATCCTGACTTTGACAAGAAGGTTCAGAAAATCGATGAGTCGATGGAGCTGCTACATTTACTTGCATAGCACATTTTCATACAAAGTGTTTAAGAAATAAAAGAATTGCAATTACAAAGGAAGCAGATTCATAAGTAAATAGACAGATAGATCAAATTTAAATTAGAATAACTAAAAATCCTATTGAATATAGAGTAGTTTTTTTTTTAAGTCGCTAATAGTTATCATAGTTATAATGGTAAGAGTGTACAGTCAGATGCCTGAGGAAATAAACCCCTAGGGATTCCAGTGCCAAAGGACTGCTCAGCACTCTGCAAGCATTCTACAGTATTACAGATGTGATACAAGTGTTTAATAAGACGCGTGCACATGGGAGGCAGCTAAAGGGCCTGAATAATGATAGTTCCACACCAGACCAGGGCGTGGCGAGGTGCACTGACTCTCTCTCTCGATCCTCTGCAGACCATTCACTGGAAATTTCATCTGGTTCCAACACCCACAATGACATCACTTCCGCTTCCAGAGCCGATGATGACATCACTTCCGGTATTGACCTTTAAAGCCACCATTTTGACATACTGTATATACTCGCGGATAAATTCTCCCGCAGATAAGTTGGGACTTGGATTTTACTGTATAATTTCTGGTCTTTTATAATGTTGCTCATATAAGTCGAATACGGAAAACTCACGCTATTGGTACAAGGGATTATGATATGCTAACACCCACCTGAGAGAGTAACCACGGAGCACACTGCCTTTTTTTTCTATGTGGGTGCGCCAATGTGCTGTATCAGCACATGCGCCTAACCTCTCTCTGTCTCTCTCTGTCTCTGTTGTGCCTACGTGACCACACAGTAATTCCTGAACTATTCCGAAGCAACGTTTGCACTGTTTTGTGTTTTTTGTATCTCACACCTTCATACACCTTTATTGTAACAGCATCCCTTATCTACAATGGAGAGTTTGATCAGAAGAAAATATGAAGCTGGTTTTAAATTAAGTCGTGGAAGTGGCAAAAGAAATTGGTAACTGAGCTGCTGCAACAAAATTTGATGCATCTGACAATCTGATACAAGATTGGAGGAGGTAAGAAGATGTAAAAAAATTAAAAAATAAATAAAGTGTCGTATTTTTAAATGGGTGTATAAAGTCAGGATCTGATTTTATAATCGATTTTTTGGGTTTCAAGACCCGACTTATACGTGAGTATATACAGTACCTAAATCAGTTCTGTTTTGGACTCTGACCTGTGAACAACACAACCTATTTACCCATTTGCAGCCAGGGCATAATATATGCGTGGCTGCCCCAAATCTTTAATGTCTATGATTCATTTTTGTGACAATTGTTAATATTACAGCCCCTTAAAGAATTATTGCAGCAGGTCTTACCAATAGCTGGAGCATCGACATCATTCTTAAAAGCAAAGGCGGCTGCAAAGTACTTTGATCAGGAGGCAGTGGCGCGGGGTACCACCATAGAAAATAGGAATAAAGAAAACAAAGGAAAGTAATTGGAATTAACTAGGACAAACCTTTTAAGTTTATGGTATGCAGCACATATTATAATCTATTACAATCGGCACAAAAAAAAAGCAATTACAGTAGCGTGCAAAAGTATTCAAACCCCTTGAAAGTCATCATAATTGTCTGCATGACAACAGATTTGTACGCAGTATTTATCCATTCGATATTCTTAATGTGAACTCTTATGCTGTAGAGGTTCCCTTCTTCGGTTAAATATCTACAGAAAATTGTTTATTTTAAATTTGGAAATGTATTGTTACAGCATAAGATTTCACTGTCACGGGGACTGAATACTTTTGCACACCACTGCACAAAAAAGATCAAAATTAAAGAAGTGGGTTTTAAAAGATTTTTGAAATTTTCCACAGTATTAGCCCAGCCTGACAGCTTATTCATAAGCCATTTTATATCAACTATATTTCAAAATAATGTATCGAAATGTTCTATATTAAAACCATTTTCATCAGCATATTTTTAAAATAACACATCTGCATCTACAAAAAAAAAAAAAAAGAACAAAAAAAAAAAAAACCAACAAGGCTGAGCGGCGCTCTTCACCTGCAAGAGCGGCCTGGTGGAATTGCTGATGACATCAATAGTGACAGAGCTAGAAATTGGAGTGCAAACCTTTTAATCCCACAGACTATTTGGTCTGAAACAGGCCTTGATTACATCTTAAATATAGCATTTATAGCTATAGTTGTGTTGCTCCATTTATCTGATTGCTACTTGACAGCTTCATATGCTAGCTCGCATAACTATTCTGTGCTTGTGTCTGCTGCACTAATGCCATTTGCTGTTGACCACACAGGTGTCTCTAAAGGTATCTGTGTGCCCACACAGCCATTTCTTTCACTGATTTTTCCTATTGCTAAAAGTGTCTCCTTATGAATCATGCCTATTGTATTTTAATGCAGTATATCTTCATTGCAGCTATGGTCATCATCATCTTCCACTTTACTATGCTCATCTCCACTAGCTTTAGGTCCCCTTTATTTAAACATTTGCAATTTTTGTTAATTTTTCATTTTCAAATAATATACATTTGCAAAAACGAATTTATATATTAAGGCCCCTGGACAGCGTGTCACTGCTAGGACAGCAAACTCAAATTCGAACTACTACTACAACTACATGTTAGACAAAAGAAAATGCCTGAATTTTGAATAATAATAGTAAGAACTTGTGAGCAATGTAATTCTGCCCTTCTCTACAGGCTTTCAGTCATAGCAGTTCATCCACTACAACAAAAGGTACCTTAGTGTTCTTTAGTATTTCTTTAATCAGAGATTGTTACTTAGTTCCATTCATTTGACATGGGGGGCCTTCAGGACACACTGACTTCAAAGTTTGGAAGCAAACTGAACTTCCTTCCTAAAGGTCACCCTTCTATCTTGATTTGATGGATCAAGTGGCCAGAAGGGAAGGACCTCTCATGTCCATCCACCTGGCCCTTCTTGGGCAGGTCTTTGCTCCTCATGCTTCCAATGACCCTCATGGGCAGGTCTCCCCTTTGTTGTTTCCTGGTCTGTACCTGAGCAAAGATGAGAACACACACTGGGGTATCCAAAGTTTCTCAACTCTTTGGGTTTTCCCTGTCCAAGTGCCTCAACTGACAAAAGAACAATTGAACTACTACAATATAGGCCTTTTCATCTCACTGCATTGCTCAGAGTGTCAAACTCAACATGAAATATAACAAGTCCTCATTATGCAAAAATATTAAAAACTAAAAAAAGTGGCAAAATGGCGTAGAGAGATTGATGGATACTATTCACAATTTTAATTCATACATTTTATAATGTGCATTCTCCATATTTACAACAAGAATGCAGAAGACAATGTGAATTTAACAAAACATCTATGCAAGATGCATTACCACTGAGGCCTGATTCTCAGATTTCAGTCCACTTGTAAATGCCAATGTGTTTAAAAATCATGTTTCATATTTTCAGGTAACTGAGCATATGAAATGTTTGGACTTAACTGTTTTTTGGCCTTAACTTGAACATTTTTGAGTGTATCTTATGGATTTTTGCATCTTTATCAAGAATCAACTTTAGATTTTTCTGTTATGTACCATTTTATTACAATTGACAATTTTTGTTAATTTCCGCACATATTTAAAAAATATATACTGTACACAGTAAAATAACAACTGGAATATCTGTTGTGGTCTAAAAGTAGTGGCACTACTGCTGGGAATGCAGCTGGGATATACCGAGTTTTGTTGTTTCATTAGCTAATAGGACAGCCGGGCTAAAACGTCTCGTTACATCAGACAGAACAGGCCACTCTGTGAACATTTGGTTCCAGTGTGACACATAATGTAACTCGCCTATCAATCCAACAAATATATTTTTGCCTTCTCTTCATATAAAACTTTTATATAAAAATTTAGTGAAAGCAATGAACAAGGGAGGTGAAAGATTTCAATACTGGAAACAGATGTTAACTCAAATATCTGACTCCAAGGTTAAGGGAAGCATTTTTGTTGACCAACAAATTGTACATGTCATCAGTAACAAGTCAGAAGATCTGCTAGTGGGGCAAGAAGAAATCACATGGAAGGCATTCAAGGGTGTTACTGAGAAAGCCTTAAATGGCCAAGGTCCAGCTTACTTATCTGAGCTTATCATGACTTACAAACCAGAGCACACATTAAGATCTCAAGATGCCGGTCTGCTTATAATTCCAAGGATTAATTCAATAACAGTGGGAGGTCGAGCTTTTAGTTACAGGGCCCCTAAACTGTGGAATGGTCTGCCTGCTACTATAAGAGATGCTCCTTCGGTCTCAGCTTTTAAATCCCGGTGGAAAACTCACTACTTCAGTTTAGCATATCCTGACTAGAGCTGCTGATTAACTGCACAGACTGCATCTCAGTTGTTGGTCATTAGCACTAAAAAATAAGTAACATGATAGTTATAATTTATTACTAACCCTCACCTATTCTGTTTCTCTTCTCGGTATTCAAATGTGGCACTTGGTGCCACTGCCCACCTGACAAGTTCTTTTGCCTGCCTAAGGTAAAGTCATCTCTGATGGAGGATCGCAGGAATTATCAGGTAGAGGGGTCCTTTCATTGGATTGGCAGGCCCAGCACTTACACAGCTGTGGAATGGCCAATAGGGGGAGATAGCTTGATGGCTGAGGTCTCCAGGACTCTAAACAAATCCAAATCATATTATGCGATATCGTCTACTGTTAAATTCTGCTCTGTACTTGTAATATTTTTATTTAACTGTTATACTGTATTGAAGATTACTTGTGTTCTGTTCTGTGAAGATTACTTGTGTTCTGTTCTGTGTACTGTATTGTATTTACCCCTTTTTTGACACTCACTGCACACCCAACCTACCTGGAAAAGGGGTCTCTCTTTCAACTTCCTTTTCCAATGTTTCTTCCATTTTTTTTCCCTACAAGGGTTTTTTGGGAGTTTTTCCTTGTCTTCTTAGAGAGTCAAGGCTGGGGGGCTGTCAAGAGGTAGGGTCTTGTAAAGCCCATTGCAGCACTTCTTGTGTAATTTTGGGCTATACAAAAATAAATTGTATTGTATTTTATAATGATCTCGACAACTACAGAGCACCAAACTATGGCCAGCTGGTTGACAACATGATTCAAGCATACAAAACCTTGAAGTGCCGTATGTTACTAAAGATTAATTTGCTGCATTTACACTTCTTCCATGCTAATCTTGGTGCCGGTCAGTGATGCACATTGTCAAAGGTGTCACATGCATGTACTTGGGGAGCAACCTAAAGGCTTAAGTGAGGCCGAGACACGAGGGGGCTCTGTGTAATAATGCTCCCTCTTCTCCTTTCCCCCCTGCACAAAGGAAATTTGATACCTCTCCCACTCTGATGTCACTTCAGACCACCTGGACCCGCCTCTTCTTCCCAGAATTCCACACAAGAGGAAACAATGCCATCTTGGACAGGCCAACTTAGATTTAATGAAGTCTCATCATTGTGCTTTACCACACATTTTATTTTACGCCTTTTGTGTACTGCAATATACAGGGTTTGCCTTCGAGTGCCCCAGACCAGGGGTGGGCAGATTCAGTCCTGGAGGACTGCAGTGGTTGCAGGTTTTTGTTCCAACCCAGTTGCTTAATTAAAAAATAATCCTTGTCAATTATTTAATTGCATAGCTTGCTAGTGCTTTAACTCTGCCATGTCATATCCTAGATTTAATTTTCCTTTCTAAGGATATCATCCAAATGATTTGAAGTCTAAAACAGATGAGTAATTCTCAGTGCTTAACTTTTTTCTCTTCACTTTCCTTCCAAGTATTTAATTAAACCAAATAGTGCGTGATAAATACACACAGGTGTAAATGGTAACAAGCTAAATGGAGAAATGCTGGTCTCTTTTGTCATTTGTGTGGTATTGCTAATTAGGAGCAATTAAAAACCAAGAATACAGCTGTTTAAGACTAAAATAAGCAATAAGGGTTCAAAATCTTAACGAGTGAGACAACTAAAGTGAAGCTGAAGTGTTACTTGAGCAATAAGGGCTTCTTATTAAGCAATTGGGTTGGAGCAAAAACCTGCAGCCACTGCGGCCCTCCAGGACTGAATTTGCCCACCCCTGCCCCAGACTCTTTATCTCATGCCTTTTGTCTTTTTACAAAGGTTTCACCAGGGGCCTCATGTATAAACGGTGTGTACGCACAGAAATGTTGCGTACGAACCTTTCCACGCTCAAATCGCGATGTATAAAACCTAAACTTGGCGTAAAGCCACGCACATTTCCATGGTAACTCATACCTTGGCGTACGCAATTTCTCCGCTCGGTTTTGCAGACTGGCGGCACCCAGCGTCAAAGCAGTGCTACTGTTCCTGTGTGGTTACTCTTTCTTAGATCCACATCCACGGCGGCGGCTTTATCAAATACACTGAAATTAACCGCATATCGTTCATAAATTTAATGCATCTGATTGTAATTAACCTGTAACAATATAATGGTCCACAGAATGGTCAAACTACTGTTCCTGTGTGCTCATCCTTTCTTTCTTAGCTCCACATTCCTGACGCGGCTTTATAAATACACTGAAATTAACTGCATATTGTTTATTAGTGTAATGCATCTGATTGTAATTAACCTGCTGCAATATAATGGGCCAGGGAATAGCCATAGTATTCCAAATACCATAACTGCTTTAGCGTTGTTACGCTCACTGCATCTTGTTCTTCTTTTTGCTGCTCCCATTAAGGGTTGCCACTGCGGATCATCTTTTTCCATATTACTCTCACTGCACCACTCGGAGTATTTATATCACTGTATCTGAGTGTGAATCACAGCAGCAGATGATCGGAAGGAGAATTATCGGTATACAGTTTCAAGTACACACTACCTCAACCACGGCAAAAAGCGTCAAAGCCTTTCCTGTGCGGACCTCGCGTTTCAGAAACCGTTTCATCCCAAGAACTATAAACGCACTCAATCAGTCCATCAAGTGCTCCTTGTAGAACTGTTTGTACTTATAAGTACAATCACCTCACTGTAAACTTGCACTACAGTTATAATATTGCACAACCTGCGCTACTTTATAAAGCGCGTATGATGACAATATCATTTTTAAGATGAAATGCAGCAAAATATGTTGCTTATAGTATACAGATAAAACTTTGACTTCATTTAAATAATCTGTATTGTTAATAATTAAACATGTGAGGACACGGTGCCGCAGCGTATAGCTAGTTCAAGGATAGCTCCTGCCTTGCGCTGTATTCTTGCTGGTGCTGACGCGACCCTGGAAGGATAGACGAATAGAATAATTAAACATGTACTACGAAGATATTTCAATGTTCCTTAAAAGTTTTGAAGAATCGGCGTTCTAAGCTTACAAATGGCTTAACGTCTATTACAGAGCTGATTGTGTGGCGATTGGAGAAAGAAAAGTATGAACAGGAATTGGAGGTTAGTACGTTTGAAAGAGACAGTACTTCTGTAATAAATTATTTCATCGAAGGACGCGCATGGTGCAGCAAGCCTCCTGCATGAGACATGAACAAGCACTGCACCACCG